>NC_084748.1:43638788-43913788 GCF_033978785.1 Entelurus aequoreus | reverse complement strand
AAGAAGCTTATGACTACGGCATCAGTGTCAGGTTCAAACACTGATGACATCTATCAAACAGACAAGAAGCAAGGAATCATGCAGAGACAGAGTTCAATTTAGCTCATGAGGAGAACGCATGGAGCTGCACACTTAGTCACAGTCTCGCCCTACGCTCTAATGTACAGCTCCTGCGTCCCTCTATTTATTCAGGAGTTCCCCAGTCGACATCACTGAGGCCGCCTCTAAAAGGAGTGGTCACACGTATCATGCAAAGCAGCTCCAGTACGCACAATACGTGACGGAATGTGTTGGGCCTTGTGATTTCATCTTGTCTCTGTTTCGTCTGCGTGCTGTCGTCTTTCCTAGGCTGTTAGCGGGCTAAAACAAAGATAAACATCTGCGGCTGAGGCCACCCCTCTGACAAGAAGTTTTGTCCTTGCACAGATAGAAAAAGTACAGCTTGAGCACAATAGCTAATAACTATAGCAACGGACTTTAAGCATACTAAAGTTGTGAGATAACTTACACATAATTATTCAGCACGGACTAAATGGCGGACTTGCACACATTGTCATGCTATGTATTAAGATCGTGTGGCAAATGTATCAGGATAGATTGGGAACTAGATCCACACAAACCACATGTATTTGACTTGATAACCATATAATATGAAAACACACTTTGACTGATGAATGAGCATCCCATTTGTGGTTTTGGATTTATTTTTGTTTCCCCCTTTTGATTTACCCTCTGTTTATTACTGGTGTGCATGCTGTCAACTGGTAGAACAATGGAGGTGCAGTTGATGCCGATGAACTAGCTGAATCGCTCCATCGTGTTAATACCGACAACGGCCTCAAAGAGTCAGACCCTCTCTCTGGATCTGTGACCAACGTCCACGGCGCCACCTACAGGGTAACAGCACAATCTACAGCGTGTGTCGGCATGTCTGCGTGAGCATGTAGCATGATGCAACCAGTGTGTTGGAAGGCCCTCACCATAGAGAACCAAAGGAATGGTGTCAGCAGAGTAAAGAATAAGCATAACAATTCAAAGTACTGACATTTTACCAGCTGTAAGTTGTTGATTTATTGAAACCTCAAAAATAGCAATACGAAGTATTCATATGTGCAACATGAAACAGAGCAGTTGGGATTATCGACATGTACAGTATAAAACATGAGTGGACAGGTCATAGATGGGGTTAGAATGAAACATACTGTACATTTTAATGGAATAAACCATGAACATTTAATTCACAATTATTACTATTGATACACAAATACAGTCGAACCTCGATTTACGAACGGAACTGTTTACCATGAATTGATTAACGTTGAACAAGTTGAAAAACGTATTGGGGTGTTACCATTTAGTGGTCAATTGTACGGAATATGTACTGTACTGTGCAATCTACTAATACAAGTTTCAATCAATCAGTCAAAACCCACGGAAGGATTATGACCTTTTTCAAGAGGAGAGTTTAATATTTCTGTGAAACTAAGACTTATCTCGTACTCTCTAAAGACCATCTGTCTGCACACAACAATATTTTTCTAATATTTAAAAAAGATATGATGAAGGCAATCAATGTATCCTTCAGCTTCGCGCCACGGAATGGAGAGAGTATGTCAATACCAGATGATTCGACGGTGAGGTTGCTAGTCGAATCGGACTCCTCTGAATGGAATCATCAAATCGCAGACTATTTGTCTTATCAGGTAGTGCTGTAGTCGTCTGTAGTACATTTGCCAGCAAAATTACAACCCAGTAGAGTAGCCGTAGCCTTTCCTGAAATAGGGATTGGGTCCATTGGTCATAGATGTGGTTAGAATGAAACATACTGTACATTTTGATGGAATAAACCATGAACATTTAATTCACAATTAATACTATTGATACACAAATACAGTCGAACCTCGATTTACGAACGTAACTGTATACCATGAATTGATTAACGTGGACTCCGACTTAAATAAGTTGAAAAACGTATTCGGGTGTTACCATTTAGTGGTCAATTGTACGGAATATGTACTGTACTGTGCTATCTACGAACCCCGTTTCCATATGAGTTGGGAAATTGTGTTAAATCATTTTCAACCCATATTCAGTTAAATATGCTACAAAGACAACATATTTGATGTTCAAACTGATCTTTTTTTTTTTTTGCAAATAATCATTAACTTTACAATTTGATGCCAGCCACACGTGACAAAGAAGTTGGGAAAGGTGGCAATAAATACTGATAAAGTTGAGGAATGCTCATCAAACACTTATTTGGAACATCCCACAGGTGAACAGGCAAATTGGGAACGGGTGGGTGCCATGATTGGGTATAAAAGTAGATTCCATGAAATGCTCAGTCATTCACCAACAAGGATGGGGCGAGGGTCACCACTTTGTCAACAAATGCGTGAGCAAATTGTTGAACAGTTTAAGAAAAACCTTTCTCAACCAGCTATTGCAAGGAATTCAGGGATTTCACCATCTACGCTCCGTAATATCATCAAAGGGTTCAGAGAATCTGGAGAAATCACTGCACGTAAGCAGCTAAGCCCGTGACCTTCCATCCCTCAGGCTGTACTGCATCAACAAGCGACATCAGTGTGCAAAGGATATCACCACATGAGCTCAGGAACACTTCAGAAACCCACTGTCAGTAACTACAGTTGGTCGCTACATCTGTAAGTGCAAGTTAAAACTCTCCTATGCAAGGCGAAAACCGTTTATCAACAACACCCAGAAACGCCGTCGGCTTCGCTGGGCCTGAGCTCATCTAAGATGGACTGATGCAAAGTGGAAAAGTGTTCTGTGGTCTGACGAGTCCACATTTCAAATTGTTTTTGGAAACTGTGGACGTCGTGTCTTTCGGACCAAAGAGGAAAAGAACCATCCGGATTGTTATAGGCGCAAAGTGTAAAAGCCAGCATGTGTGATGGTATGGGGGTGTATTAGTGCCCAAGACATGGGTAACTTACACATCTGTGAAGGCGCTATTAATGCTGAAAGGTACATACAGATTTTGGAGCAACATATGTTGCCATCCAAGCAATGTTATCATGGACGCCCCTGCTTATTTCAGCAAGACAATGCCAAGCCACGTGTTACATCAACGTGGCTTCATAGTAAAAGAGTGCGGGTACTAGACTGGCCTGCCTGTAGTCCAGACCTGTCTCCCATTGAAAATGTGTGGCGCATTATGAAGCCTAAAATAGCACAACGGAGACCCCCGGACTGTTGAACAACTTAAGCTGTACATCAAGCAAGAATGGGAAAGAATTCCACCTGAGAAGCTTCAAAAATGTGTCTCCTCAGTTCCCAAACCTTTACTGAGTGTTGTTAAAAGGAAAGGCCATGTAACACAGTGGTGAACATGCCCTTTCCCAACTACTTCGGCACGTGTTGCAGCCATGAAATTAAAAGTTAATTATTATTTGCAAAAAAAAATACAGTTTATGAGTTTGAACATCAAATATGTTGTCTTTGTAATCCATTCGATTGAATATGGGTTGAAAAGGATTTGCAAATCATTGTATTCCGTTTATATTTACATCTAACACAATTTCCCAACTCATATGGAAACGGGGTTTGTACTAATAAAAGTTTCAATCAATCAATCAATTCCTGAACAAGGGTCGTAAATAAAAAAAGTTTGTATCGTGAAGCAAATTTCTCCATAAGAAACAATAGCTATGTGCACATGGACACATTTAATTGGATTAAAAGCCTAACCGAATTAAAAATGCTTCATGTAAACACGCCATTTGGAATATTCTGACCCGATGAAACACGTAAAGATCGAAACGGGTGGCTTATGCCGAAAGTCATTCGGATTATATATAGCGCATGAAAACACGTTTTCCAAAATCCGGGTTAGAATGATCCTTACTGCGCATGTCTTTGATGTCAGCTATACTTTGGTGGTGAAGCGGGGACTAAAATTATTAGTCTCGGAATGAAGCGATTGTCTTGCTGCTGTCTTGCCCCATTCAACATGTAATGAAATAGTGTTATTTACTGTTGAGTTTGTTGCTTTAAAACGAGACTAGCAAAAACAAAAGTGTGGTCTGGAGTGTCATATGTCGATGTAACAATAGAAGAAGGGATCCAGTTGTCATCTTAGTGAGCTGTTTTATTCACGATATTACATCTACTCCAAATGCTAGCCACAAACACACACACACACACACACAATGTTGAAACATGTACATAATCACAACATAAAAGTCACAGAAAAGCTCCATTTCAAAAAGAGAGGTAAAACAAAAGTAGTGAACAGAAGGGAAAAATGACAAATGCTGTGATAACGTCGGACAAGCAGAAATGCACAGAGCCATGTTTGTTTACAGTGGAAGTTGGTGGTTAGTCAGCACCTGCAGGGAGCAAACTCGTCCAAAAGATGGCGCCATACCACAAATAACAACACACCTTCCCGTTTATGCTCGGCTCCGCACATGTCAAAATAAAGTATTCCGATTTAAGGTGTGATTTTTTTTTCAGGGTCCATGCACACAGGAACATTCTAATCCGAATGATGATCAGATTAAATAAATGTCCATGTACACGTGGCTATTGTAAATAAGTATAATGGGTTCCAGCCTTGACAAAAGTCCATATTTTAGTGAAGGTTCGTACACTTTGAACACAACATAAAGTGCTATACAAGTACTGTTTATCGGACAAACGTAACAAGGAGGTGGCGGATCAACTATCTCTTTATTAACAAGCCAAAACAACAACGGCAAGCTGAACTTGTGCATGTGCTACTCTGCTAACATGTGCGCACACACAGAAGTCCCTTTGGTGCCCTCATAAAGAATTTTTAAAAAATCACAAAAATCCTTAACTTTAACAACCATTTTGCTACAATTATAAACATTTTTAAAAACGTAAAATCCCACTTTACATTGTCATCGGCAAATAGGCAGGAGGAGGGGTCGTTTGTCCGTGCGGCGTCGTCACTGAACGAGTGTTTTCCCGTCCGCTGTGATTTAATCCACTTTGGCACAGTGTTGTCCTGATACCAATATTTTGGTACCGGTACCCCAAAATTATTGTGATACTTTTCGGTACTTTTCGGTACTTTTCTAAATAAAGGGGACCACAATAAGAAGCATAATTGGCTTTATTTTAACAACAAATCTTAGAGTACATTAAACATATGTTTCTTATTGCAAGTTTGTCCTTAAATAAAATACTGAACATACAAGACAACTTGTCTTTTAGTAGTAAGTAAACAAACAACAACTCCTAATTTAGTCTGCTGACATATGCAGTAACATATTGTGTCATTTATCATTCTATTATTTTGTCAACATTATTAAGGACAAGTGGTAGAAAATGAATTATTAATCTACTTGTTCATTTACTGTTAATATCTGCTTACTTTCTCTTTTAACATGTTCTATCCACACTTCTGTTAAAATGTAATAATCACTTCTTCTTCTGTTGTTTGATACTTTACATTAGTTTTGGATGATACCACAAATTTGGGTACAATCCGATACCAAGTAGTTACAGGATCATACATTGGTCATATTCAAAGTCCTTATGTGTCCAGGGACATATTTCCTGAGCTTATAAACGTAATATAATTTTTTTAAAATACGAAATATGATGTTGTCGACGTAATCATAGTAGTATCAACTAAAAACGCTCCTGTACTTGGTATCATTACAGTGGATGTTAGGTGTAGATCCACCAATGGCGTTTGTTTACATTTTGAGGCCCGTGAGCTACGGTGTGTAGTGAAGCATGTTTAGCTATTCCTCGTCCTGCAGGGGATGATACTTGTAAGAAACGTACTTTATTTGTCGCCATGGAGACGAGGATTAGTGATTTAGAAGTAGCTAAAAACACTGCAGACTTTGGCTGGACTTTAGCCGCTAGATATCTTACAGCACCTTTTCCAGTGTTATAACTTCACCTTTATTGTTAGTTTTTAAGCCAAAATGTGTCCGTTCTCCCTTTTCTGTCTACACACTGTGTCTGTTTGTAAGTACTCTGTGATTGTGCGCTGCCGAACTTGCTCGTAAACCAGCAATGTCACGACGTGACGACGACGGGGGGACCGGTACTTTTCAGAGGCAGCATAGTACCAAGTATGATTCTTTAGTATCGCGGTACTATACTAATACCGGTATACAGTACAACCCTACTTTGGCATAATTGTCCAGAAAAGTCTAGTCTAATCACAATTAAAAACTTGCTGTGGCTAGAAGCCCGCTTTGTCATTCCCTTTAATACGAGCAACCACACTTTGACTAGGTTGTGAATCGAAAAGTTTGCAAAAAGAGGGGTTCGTAAGTCGAGGTTCCACTGTACTGTATACAGTCGTGGTCAAAAGTTGTAAAGAACATCATGTCATGGCTGTCTTGAGTTTCCAATCATTTCTACAACTCTTATTTTTTTGTGATAGAGTGATTGGAGCACATACTTGTTGGTCACAAAAACATTCATGAAGTTTGCTTCTTTTGTGAATTTATTATGGGTCTACTGAAAATGTGAGCAAATGTGCTGGGTCAAAAGTATACATACAGCAATGTTAATATTTGCTTACATGTCCCTTGGCAAGTTTCACTGCAATAAGGCGCTTTTGGTAGCCATCCACAAGCTTCTGCTTGAATTGTTGACCACTCCTCTTGACAAAATTGGTGCAGTTCAACTAAATGTGTTGGTTTTCTGACATGGACTTGTTTCTTCAGCATTGTCAACACGTTTAAGCCGGGACTTCTGGGAAGGCCATTCTAAAACCTTCATTCTAGCCTGATTTAGCCATTCCTTTACCACTTTTGACGTGTGTTTGGGGTCATTGTCCTGTTGGAACACCCAACTGCGCCCAAGACCCAACCTCCGGGCTGATGATTTTAGCTTGTCCTGAAGAAATTGGAGGTATTGGATTCTAAAACCTCAATACTAGCCTGATTTTGTCACGGCGGGGTTGCAGCTCGCTGCCAAGTTTGTCCCCCCGGGATGCAAACGGATCACTCCGGACAGGACTTGCAGGTAGGAGCATGGTTTATTAGTGATGGGTCCGGCAACACCCTGTGTCGGTGCGCGTACCGCTTTTAGAAAGTCACGTGACCGATCATGAGCTGTTTTGGTCACGTGATCGATACGCGAACTGTGTCGCACTGACGCCTCCTCTGTGCCCTGTGAGGGTCTTTTCTACAGCCGGAGAAATAATAACTAAGAAGAGAAATGGTCTAAAATTGAATACGTTGAAAAAACTTTTTTTTTTTAATAAAAATGTGTAAAAAAAAAAAAAAAAAAAAAATTCCCAGTCCACAAGCATCCTCATTCACAACACGTTCTCTTAGATTCCCATGTTATGATACATGTTCACATTATTTATTGACTGTATCTAAAAAAAGATACAAATATATTTTTACTTAAATGAAGATATGAAATAATCCTAAATGAAATACAATGACTTGGTTTATATTATTGTATATACTAGGTCAGGGGTCGGCAACCCGCGGCTCTAGAGCCGCATGCGGCTCTTTAGCGCCGCCCTAGTGGCTCTCTGGAGCTTTTTCATAAATGTATGAAAAATGGAAAAAGATGAGGGGGAAAAAAATATATTTTTTGTTTTAATATGGTTTCTGTAGGAGGACAAACATGACACAAACCTCCCTAATTGTTATAAAGCACACTGTTTATATTAACATGCTTCACTTATTCAAGTATTTGGCGAGCGCCGTTTTGTCCTACTAATTTTGGCGGTCCTTGAACTCACCTTAGTTTGTTTACATGTATAACTCTCTCCGACCTTCTAGGACGTGTTTTATGCCACTTCTTTTTCTGTCTCATTTTGTCCACCAAACTTTTAACGTTGTGCATGAATGCACAAAGGTGAGTTTTGTTGGTGTTATTGACTTGTGTGGAGTGCTAATCAGACATATTTGGTCACTGCATGACAGCAAGCTAATCGATGCTAACATGCTATTTAGGCTAGCCATATGTACATATTGCATCATCATGCCTCATTTGTAGCTATTTTTTAGGTAATTTAGTTTACTTTAAGTCATCTTAATTAAATGTATATCTCATGACACACTATCTGTATGTAATATGGCTTTTAATTTTTTGCGGCTCCAGACAGATTTGTTTTTGTATTTTTGGTCCAATATGGCTCTTTCAACATTTTGGGTTGCCGACCCCTGTACTAGGTCATAAAATCAGTGTCAATTGAGTCGGTCCATAGGTTGCCTGTAGGGATTTTTAATGTCCAGCAGATGTCAGTACTTAGTGACACAGTATCAATACAGTTTTGCAATGTGTCGAAACGCTTCATGACGCCTCATCAACCCATCACTACCGATCGCACTTGAAGCTAAGGCAAAAACTTAGCGCAGGAAACATAGAACTATGGACATGGAACACTCGCGAAACTGTGGCATGAGACAAACAAAACTTACGTGACTAGCATACAGCAAACAATGACGCCAGGCCGACTGACCGGCAAAGGCAGGCTTAAATAATGCCTCTGATTAGTGCTCGGGCAGCAGGTGAGCGGGCGAACACTAATCAGAGGCAGGTGGAAATAATAAGTGACCATGGTAACTAAAACAAACAAGGGTGCACAAAAACAGGAACTAGTGGAGTCCAAAACTAGCAGAACATAACAAAACATGATCCGGACCACAGATCATGACAGTTTTAGCCATTCCTTTACCACTTTTGACGTGTGTTTGGGGTCATTGTCCTGTTGGAACACCCAACTGCGCCCAAGACCCAACCTCCGGGCTGATGATTTTAGCTTGTCCTGAAGAATTTGAAGGTAATCCTCCTTTTTCATTGTCCCATTTACTCTCTGTAAAGCACCAGTTCCATTGGCAGCAAAAAAGGCCCAGAGCATAATACTACCACCACCATGCTTGACGGTACACTGCAAAAACTGAAATCTAAGTAAGATTAAATATCTCAAATAAGGGTGATATTTGCTTATTTTCTGTCTGATAAGATAATTCTTCTCACTAAGCAGATTTTATGTTAGAGTGTTTTACTTGTTTTAAGGGTTTTGGTCCTAAATGATCTCAGTAAGATATTACAGCTTGTAGCTGATATTTGATGACCTATATTGAGTAAAACATGCTTGAAACTAGAATATCAACTGTTGCAAAGCTGTGTCATCAACACTCACAAGTATAAAACTACTTTTTTAAAGGCCTACTGAAATGAATTTTTTTATTCAAACGGGGATAGCAGATCCATTCTATGTGTCATACTTGATCATTTCGCGATATTGCCATATTTTTGCTGAAAGGATTTAGAAGAGAACGACGACGATAAAGTTCGCAACTTTTGGTCTCTGATAAAAAAAAAGCCTTACCCCTACCGGAAGTAGCGTGACGACACCGGAGGAAGGACTGCTCATATTTTCCTATTGTTTACACCAGCAGCGAGAGAGATTCGGACCGAGAAAGCGACGATTACCCCATTAATTTGAGCCAGGATGAAAGATTCGTGGATGAGGAACGTAAAAGTGAAGGACTAGCGTGCAGTGCAGAACGTATCTTTTTTCGCTCTGACCGTAACTTAGGTACAAACTGGCTCATTGGATTCCACACTCTCTCCTTTTTCTATTGTGGATCACGGATTTGTATTTTAAACCACCTCGGATACTATATCCTCTTGAAAATGAGAGTCGAGAACGCGAAATGGACATTCACAGTGACTTTTATCTCCACGACAATACATCGGTGAAGCACTTTAGCTACTGAGCTAACGTAATAGCATCAGGCTTTACTGCATATACAAACAAAACAAATAACTCCCTGACTGGAAGGATAGACAGAAGATCAACAATACTACCAAACTCTGGACATGTAAATACACGGTTAATGCTTTCCAGCTTGGCGAAGCTTAACAATGCTGTTGCTAACGACGCCATTGAAGCTAACTTAGCAACGGAACCTCGACAGAGCTATGCTAAAAACATTAGCTCTGCACCTACGCCAGCTCTCATCTGCTCATCACGACCCGTGCTCACCTGTGTTCCAGCGATCGACGGGAGGACGAAGGACTTCACCCGATCACCGATGCGGTCGGCGGCCCGGAGACGGAGGAAGTCAAGGTGAGGTCGTTCGGCTAGCGCGTCTTCTATCCTCAAAGTGCTCCTGGTTGTGTTGCTGTAGTCCGCCGCTAATACACCGATCGCACCTACAGCTTTCTTCTTTGCAGTCTCCATTGTTCATTAAACAAATTACAAAAGATTCACCAACACAGATGTCCAGAATACTGTGGAATTTTGGGATGAAAACAGAGCTTTTTTGTATTGGATTCAATGGGTCCGAATACTTCCGTATCAACCGTTGACGTCACACGCATACGTCATCATATCTAGACGTTTTCAACCGGAAGTGTGGCTGGAAATTTAAAATTGCACTTTATAAGTTAACCCGGCCATATTGGCATGTGTTGCAATGTTAAGATTTCATCATTGATATATAAACTATCAGACTGCGTGGTCGGTGGTAGTGGCTTTCAGTAGGCCTTTAAAGTAATCATTTCTTACTTCCAGCATGAAAAAAAAAATCATGATGCCGAGCGCATATCATTATGTCAAGATAATGACACTAGCATTTGTTTAATTTAAGAATATTTTTCAACATATTGAGCAACAAAAGGTCTCTTTTTTTTCTACCACAAAAAGTGCACTTGTTATTAGTGAGAATATACTTATTTTAAGGTATTTTTGGGGTTCATTGAGGTTAGCTAATTTTACTTGTTTTGGAAAGTCTTGACAAGGCGAATTTTCTTGTTCTATTGGCAGATAATTTTGCTTAATTAAAATAAAATACCCCTAATTTTGTATCTTTTTTCTTGTTTTTGAACACTGACTTTTTGCAGTGTAGACATGGTGTTCCTGGGATTAAAGGCCTCACCTTTTCTCCTCCAAACATATTGCTGGGTATTGTGGCCAAACGGCTCAATTTTTGTTTCATCTGACCACAGAACTTTCCCCCAGAACAGGGGTGGGCAATGAATTTTTACCGGTGGCCGCATGAGCAACTCGAGCATTGCTGGAGGGCCACATCGACAATATTTCAATTAAATTTTGCTCAATATTATTTTTGATATATACCGTAAGATAAATAATAATAATAATAATAATAATAATACTTTCATTTAACCTAACTTAACTTTATACCAAAAGCACTGCTTTGGAAATCATTTGTACCCCTTTCAGAGATCACATTTAGTTTCCCTTAAACATCCTCATGTTGCACAATGACATGTAAGCATAGGATGAAGTGTGCAATCCTGTAACTTTCTCTAGTAACAGCATTCCATGATTAATATCAATAAATTAACATTAATAATAAATGACAGTAAAATAAGCACACGTATGACTGAGGAGTCATAGTGTAACTTTGTGTGGTGTTTGAGTTATCCGACTTTTTGTGTGGCCATAAACGCACCAGTGGTTTAGTGGTATGCGTGCTGGTGACAGATGACAAGTTGGTTTTGGCCTGGTTTGTATGGCAGAAAATTACTAGTTTTTCGAGATAGGAGTGTTTTACTCATGTTTTTGGTGTGGTTATGGCCGAATATAAACAGTTTTGTTCAATAAAGTGATCGATATAATTCCTGGCCTCGAAGCATCTCGATAGACGTTACAATAATTGAACGGTGTTGACGAACACCGTTAGGGCCGCTTGTTGTCACTGTCACTCAGAGTTGCATTGCAAAATTACACAGAATAAATGTGTTTATTTTGTTTGGAATTCAGATGGGATTTGATTTGGTGCGCGGCATATATTTGCTGTGCGCAGAGGACGCTTGAGCAGCGCGCACCTTAGAGGGAACGTTGCTTGGCAGTCCATGTCTTGTTGAAAACACGCCATTCGTCATCAACTTTTCTCTTTCTAGCGTCTCGGGGGTAAACCGTGCATCACTTGTCGCTGTGCACCTTCACTCACAGGTTACACCCGGACATACGCCCATAAATAACACTTTTCAAAATAAAAGCAGCACGACATAGATGTTTTTTTCAACTTTATTTTGTCATTTGTGATGGCAGCTGTTCACATTCACTCACAATCACGCACGCGCATACGTCCACACGGAAGTAATACAAATAACGCTTTTCAAAACAAAAGCAGCACCGTTGTATTGCAACACTCGACATAGATACTTTTTAAAATGTATTTTGTAATTTATGATTGGCCTCACGCGGGCCGGACAGGGTCGCACAAAGGGCCGGATGTGGCCCGCGGGCCGCAGAATGCCCAGGTCTGCCCTAGAAGGTCTTATCTTTGTCCATGTGATGTCAAAAGTGCCTTATTGCAGTGAAACTTGCCAAGGGACATGTAAGCAAATATTAACATTGCTGTATGTATACTTTTGACCCAGCACATTTGCTCACATTTTCAGTAGACCCATAATAAATTCATAAAAGAACCAATCTTCGTGAATGTTTTTGGTAACCAACATTTACTCTCTGTAAAGCACCAGTTCCATTGGCAGCAAAACAGGCCCAGAGCATACTACTACCACCACCATGCTTGACGGTAGGAATGTTGTACCCGGGATTAAAGGCCTCACCTTTTCTCCTCCAAACATATTGCATATAGATTTGCTCACATTTTCAGTAGACCCATAATAAATTCATAAAAGAACCAAACTTCATGAATGTTTTTTGTGACCAACAAATATGTGCTCCAATCACTACATCACCAAAAATTGTAGAAATGATTGTAAACTCAAGACAGCCATGACATTATGTTCTTTACAAGTGTATGTCAACTTTTGACCACGACTGTATATTTGTGTTATTCTACATAATATAGAACATAAATCAATTTATACAATACTTCTTGACAGAAACTAAAGATCTTTTTTCAAAGATCTTAAGAATAAGCTTGGCCAGTATGATAATAAGACCCCCTGGTGTGTCCAACAGGAAGGGGAAGGACAGGAGAGCAGGCTGACCTCCGCGGCGGCTGTGACCTCCACTCCCAGCAACAGCAAGGACTCCAAGGCCAGCACTAACAATACCGTCACTGTGCTGAACACTTCGGGGGCGACAGCAAACGCCACCCAAAACCCCCCAGGAGTGGCTTCCCGTGGAGGCGGGAGAAGCACAGAGGAAATGAGAAAGTTATTCATCGACCGCGCCAAAAAGATTGACACGGTATCAAGGGCCGGTTTCCCCCTGGCCTTCCTCTTTTTCAATATATTCTACTGGGTTCTTTATAAAATCCTTCGCCATGAAGATGTACATAAGTAATGGAGCATTTGACACTGTATACAGTAAGCACACACACACACATACTGGTTATCATTTGGAATGGGGACCAAGTTTTTGATCATCACTTGTGGGGACCACCCTTTCTACAAAAAATGAGGTAAAACGGCCACGGCCCAGTTAGCTCATACACGTCTTTAAATCTCTGGATTGATGAAGTAATGTGCTGATCATTCTTACTGGGGACCCTGGGGGAAAAAGAGTTAATATGGTTCATGGGGACCAAATTTAAATAATTTTGCATAATTCACACAAATTTGTACGTGACTACTGAGGACCATTTATTAAAAAAAAATTTAATAAAAAGTTCAAATCAAATATGACATGATCCTCAGAATACTACGGAGCCCCTAAAGGGACATGGGGGGGGGAAAAATTGTTATAATTTTTTTTATTTTTTTTTTATTTTTTTTTTAGACATGTATTTCGTGCACACGAGAATTTTTTTATAAAGTTATAAAAAATAAAAATAAAAATTTTATTATTTTATTTTATTTTTTTACACATGTATCTCATGCGCACTAGAAAGTTTCTCGTATGCACAAGATAGTTTCTTGTGCGCACGAGATACATGTCTAAAAAAAAAAAAATTGAATTATTTTTTTTGTGCACGAGATACATGTCTAAAAAAATTTGAATTTTTTTTTTTTTTTTAGGACTTTATAAAAAGTTTCTCGTGCACACGAGATAGTTTCTCGTTATAAAGTTATAAAAAATGTTTTTAAAAATGTTATAATTTTTATTTTATTTTATTTTTTAGACATGTATCTCATGTGCACAAGATATTTTCTCGTGCGCACGAGATACAGTATATGTCTAAAAAAAAAAGTTATAATTATTTTTTTGTGCACGAGATACATGTCTAAAAAAAAAAATTATAATTTTTTTGTTTTTTTTTGGAACTTTATAAAAAGTTTCTCGTGCACACGAGAGTTTCTCGTTATAAAGTTATAAAAAAAAATTTAAAAAATGTTATAATTTTTATTTTATTTAATTTTTTAGACATATTTTCTCGTGCGCACGAGATACAGTATATGTCTAAAAAAAAAGTTATAATCATTTTTTTTTTGTCCACAAGATACATGTCTAAAAAAAAATTATATTTTTTTTATTTTTTTGGAACTTTATAAAAAGTTTCTCATGCGCACGAGAAAGTTTCTCGTACGCACAAAAGAGAGTTTCTTGTGCGCACGAGATACATGTCTAAAAAAAAAAAATTTGAATTTTTTTTTGTGCACGAGATACATGTCTAAAAAAAAAAATTGAATTTTTTTTTTTTAGGACTTTATAAAAAGTTTCTCGTGCGTACGAGATAGTTTCTCGTTATAAAGTTATGAAAAAATTGTTTTTAAATGTTATAATTTTTATTTTATTTTATTTTTTAGACATGTATCTCGTGCGCACAAGATATTTTCTCGTGTGCACGAGATACAGTATATGTCTAAAAAAAAAAGTTATAATTATTTTTTTTGTGCACGAGATACATGTCTAAAAAAAAAAATTATAATTTTTTTTTTTTTTTTGGAACTTTATAAAAAGTTTCTCGTGCGCACGAGAGTTTCTCGTTATAAAGTTATGAAAAAAAAATTAAAAAATGTTATAATTTTTATTTTATTTTATTTTTTAGACATGTATCTCGTGTGCACAAGATATTTTCTCGTGCGCACGAGATACAGTATATGTCTAAAAAAAAAGTTATAATTATTTTTTTTTTGTCCACAAGATACATGTCTAAAAAAAAATTATAAATTTTTTATTTTTTTGGAACTTTATAAAAAGTTTCTCATGCGCACGAGAAAGTTTCTCGTACGCACAAGATAGTTTCTTGTGCGCACGAGATACATGTCTAAAAAAAAAACATTTTAATAATTTTTTTTTGTGCACGAGATACATGTCTAAAAAAAAAATTTGAATTTTTTTTTTTTAGGACTTTATAAAAAGTTTCTCGTGCGTACGAGATAGTTTCTCGTTATAAAGTTATAAAAAAAATTTTTTTAAATGTTATAATTTTTATTTTATTTTATTTTTTAGACATGTATCTCGTGCGCACAAGATATTTTCTCGTGTGCACGAGATACAGTATATGTCTAAAAAAAAAAGTTATAATTATTTTTTTTGTGCACGAGATACATGTCTAAAAAAAAAAATTATAATTTTTTATTTTTTTTTTGAACTTTATAAAAAGTTTCTCGTGCGCACGAGAGTTTCTCGTTATAAAGTTATAAAAAAAAATTTAAAAAATGTTATAATTTTTATTTTATTTTATTTTTTAGACATGTATCTCGTGTGCACAAGATATTTTCTCGTGCGCACGAGATACAGTATATGTCTAAAAAAAAAGTTATAATTATTTTTTTTTGTCTACAAGATACATGTCTAAAAAAAAATTATAAATTTTTTATTTTTTTGGAACTTTATAAAAAGTTTCTCGTGCGCACGAGAGTTTCTCGTTATAAAGTTATAAAAAAAAATTTAAAAAATGTTATAATTTTTATTTTATTGTATTTTTTAGACATGTATCTCGTGCGCACAAGATATTTTCTCGTGCGCACGAGATACAGTATATGTCTAAAAAAAAAAGTTATAATTATTTTTTTTTTGTCCACAAGATACATGTCTAAAAAAAAATTATAATTTTTTTTTTTTTTTGGAACTTTATAAAAAGTTTCTCGTGCGCACGAGAGTTTCTCGTTATAAAGTTATAAAAAAAAATTTAAAAAATTTAATATTTTTTATTTTATTTTATTTTTTAGACATGTATCTCGTGTGCACAAGATATTTTCTCGTGCGCACGAGATACAGTATATGTCTAAAAAAAAAAGTTATAATTATTTTTTTTTTGTCCACAAGATACATGTCTAAAAAAAAATTATAAATTTTTTATTTTTTTGGAACTTTATAAAAAGTTTCTCGTGCGCACGAGATAGTTTCTCGTTATAAAGTTATAAAAAAAATGTTTTTAAATGTTATAATTTTTATTTTATTTTATTTTTTAGACATGTATCTCGTGCGCACAAGATATTTTCTCGTGTGCACGAGATACAGTATATGTCTAAAAAAAAAGTTATAATTATTTTTTTTGTGCACGAGATACATGTCTAAAAAAAAAAATTATAATTTTTTATTTTTTTTTGGAACTTTATAAAAAAAGTTTCTCGTGCGCACGAGAGTTTCTCGTTATAAAGTTATAAAAAAAAAATTTTTTTATTTTATAATTTTTATTTTATTTTATTTTTTAGACATGTATCTCGTGCGCACAAGATATTTTCTCGTGTGCACGAGATACAGTATATGTCTAAAAAAAAAGTTATAATTTTTTTTTTGTGCACGAGATACATGTCTAAAAAAAAATTATAATTTTTTTTTTTTTTTTGGAACTTTATAAAAAGTTTCTCGTGCGCACGAGAGTTTCTCGTTATAAAGTTATAAAAAAAAATTAAAAAATGTTATAATTTTTATTTTATTTTATTTTTTAGACATGTATCTCGTGCGCACAAGATATTTTCTCATGTGCACGAGATACAGTATATGTCTAAAAAAAAAAGTTATAATTTTTTTTTTTTGTCCACAAGATACATGTCTAAAAAAAAATTATACATTTTTTTTTTTTTTGGAACTTTATAAAAAGTTTCTCGTGCGCACGAGAGTTTCTCGTTATAAAGTTATAAAAAAAAAATTAAAATTTTTTATAATTTTTATTTTATTTTATTTTTTAGACATGTATCTCGTGTGCACAAGATATTTTCTCGTGCGCACGAGATACAGTATATGTCTAAAAAAAAAAGTTATAATTATTTTTTTTTTGTCCACAAGATACATGTCTAAAACAAAATTATAAATTTTTTATTTTTTTGGAACTTTATAAAAAGTTTCTCATGTGCACGAGAGTTTCTCGTTATAAAGTTATAAAAAAAAATTTAAAAAATGTTATAATTTTTATTTTATTTTATTTTTTAGACATGTATCTCGTGTGCACAAGATATTTTCTCGTGCGCACGAGATACAGTATATGTCTAAAAAAAAAGTTATAATTATTTTTTTTTTGTCCACAAGATACATGTCTAAAAAAAAATTATAAATTTTTTATTTTTTTGGAACTTTATAAAAAGTTTCTCGTGCTCACGAGAGTTTCTCGTTATAAAGTTATAAAAAAAAATTTAAAAAATGTTATAATTTTTATTTTACTTTATTTTTTAGACATGTATCTCGTGCGCACAAGATATTTTCTCGTGCGCACGAGATACAGTATATGTCTAAAAAAAAAGTTATAATTTTTTTTTTTGTCCACAAGATACATGTCTAAAAAAAAATTATACATTTTTTATTTTTTTGGAACTTTATAAAAAGTGTCTCGTGCGCACGAGAGTTTCTCGTTATAAAGTTATAAAAAATGTTTTTAAAAATGTTATAATTTTTATTTTATTTTATTTTTTAGACATGTATCTCGTGTGCACAAGATATTTTCTCGTGCGCACGAGATACAGTATTATGTCTAAAAAAAAAGTTATAATTTTTTTTTTTTGTCCACAAGATACATGTCTAAAAAAAAATTATAAATTTTTTATTTTTTTGGAACTTTATAAAAAGTTTCTCGTGCGCACGAGAGTTTCTCGTTATAAAGTTATAAAAAAAAAAAAAAAATTTTTTAAATGTTATAATTTTTATTTTATTTTATTTTTTAGACATGTATCTCGTGTGCACAAGATATTTTCTCGTGCGCACGAGATACAGTATATGTCTAAAAAAAAAGTTATAATAATTTTTTTTTTGTCCACAAGATACATGTCTAAAAAAAAATTATAAATTTTTTATTTTTTTGGAACTTTATAAAAAGTTTCTCGTGCGCACGAGAGTTTCTCGTTATAAAGTTATAAAACATTTTTTTTTAAATGTTATAATTTTTATTTTATTTTATTTTTTAGACATGTATCTCATGCGCACGAGATACACTACCGTTCAAAAGTTTGGGGTCACATTGAAATGTCCTTATTTTAGAAGGAAAAGCACTGTACTTTTCAATGAAGATAACTTTAAACTAGTCTTAACTTTAAAGAAATACACTCCATACATTGCTAATGTGGTAAATGACTATTCTAGCTGCAAATGTCTGCTTTTTGGTGCAATATCTACATAGGTGTATAGAGGCCCATTTCCAGCAACTATCACTCCAGTGTTCTAATGGTACAATGTGTTTGCTCATTGGCTCAGAAGGCTAATTGATGAGTAGAAAAACCTTGTGCAATCATGTTCACACATCTGAAAACAGTTTAGCTCGTTACAGAAGCTACAAAACTGACCTTCCTTTGAGCAGATTGAGTTTCTGGAGCATCACATTTGTGGGGTCAATTAAACGCTCAAAATGGCCAGAAAAAGAGAACTTTCATCTGAAACTCGACAGTCTATTCTTGTTCTTAGAAATGAAGGCTATTCCACAAAATTGTTTGGGTGACCCCAAACTTTTGAACGGTAGTGTACATGTATAAAAAAAAATTTAAAAAATTAGAATTTTTTTTTTCCCCCCCCATGTCCCTTTAGGGGCTCCGTAGAATACAGCACTACAGCTGTCCTCCTATAGGAAGTTTCACCACGTAAATGTTAAAGAAAATCTCACACTCAAAACATGTTTTATGGGCCCAAAGCTTAAAAAAATCACTTAGGCATCTTCAGAGTGGATCTGACTATCATATAAAAAGGCTTCCCTTTAGGGGGACCTGTTTTTTTGTCCCCATACCGTCAGAGGTCCCCTAAAGGTGACTGTGTAAACCGAGCGATGTCCCCATTAAGTTAATTACCAGAACACAAACACACACACACACACACCTTTGTACTGCAGCTCCTTTCCACTCTTTCCAATAACCTGTGATTCTTCACCTCACAATGCTAAGTCCCAGTCCATCTAGACCAGGGGTGTCAAACGTACGGCCCGAGGGCCGGGTCAGGCCCGCGAACAGGTTTTATCCGGCCCGCGGGATGACTTTGCTAAGCATAAAAATTAACCTTCAATTTTTGAATGAAAGAAACTGCTGTTCTAAATGTGTCCACTGGATGTCGCAATAAATAATAATGATAATAATGAATTACATTTGTAACGCACTTTACATTTGTTAAAATCTCAAAGTGCTACAAAGTATAAAAATATTGACGTAATCAGTAGTATCGACTAGATACGCTCTTGTACTTGGTATCATTACAGTGGATGTCAGGTGTAGATCCACCCATGGCGTTTGTTTACATTTTGACGCCGGTGAGCTACGCATGTTTAGCTATTCCTCATCCTGCAGGGATGATACTTGTTAGAAACGTACATTATTTGTCGCCATGGCGACGAGGGAAAAAAAAGGTAAAATAATAAAAATAAAAAGTTAGAATATATTATAGAAAATTAAAATAGAAATAAAATACATGAAAAGCAATAGCAATTTTTTGTATCAAAAATAATTGCTACATACACGTTTACATACGGTATAGCTCGGTTGGTAGAGCGGCGGTGACAGCAACTTGAGGGTTCCAGGTTCGATCCCCGCTTCCGCCATCCTAGTCACTGCCGTTGTGTCCTTGGGCAAAGTTAAGTTAAAGTACCACACTAGGTGTGGTGAAATTTGTCCTCTGCATTTGACCCATCACCCTTGTTCACCCCCTGGGAGGTGAGGGGAGCAGTGAGCAGCAGGCGGTGCCACGCCCGGGAATCATTTTAGGGGATTTAGTGATTCAACCCCCAATTCCAACCCTTGATGCTGAGTGCCGAGCAGGGAGGTAACGGGTCCCATTTTTATAGTCTTTGGTATGACTCGGCCGGGGTTTGAACTCACAACCTACCCATCTCAGGGCGGACACTTTACCCACCTGCTCCCAGTGCCACACCCACACTGGTGTAACTGTAACTTGGGTTTCACTGTGTAAAAGCGCTTTGAGTCACTAGAGAAAAGCGCTATATAAATATAATTCACTACAAAATATAAAACCACATGTTAGTGCACCATTCGAGGAAAATGAGAAAACTACATCCTGTAATTTGATTTTGATATTTTTTTTATCTTCATAGATTGAAAAATTAATAACATAATTTATTCAGAAAGTATAAATAACGACAAATAAAGATAGAATACTATTAACCGCAACATGTAAGTGTAAAAAAACAACAACAACATTATGATTTGTACATTTTCAGAATGTGCTTGTTCTATTTTTAAACAAAGAAAACAATCTGAAGTTGTCTTTATTTTTAAGTTATCGTGCCGTGATTTTACCAGTCCGGGCCCACTTGGGAGTGGATTTTTCATCCATGTGCCCCCCCCCCCCCATCTAAAATGACTTTGACACCCCTGCTCTAGATCATTCTCATTGGGATACATGTAAAGGAAGGGGAAAAAAAGCACCCACACAGATATAAAATAGCCATGAATTAGAGTAGTTAGTGCAACACTAGTGTAGAGTTAGGTGAGATTCAGTATGATGCAATAATGTTTTGGTAACCCTAAGCCTGGTTTACACTACAGATACAATTAAGTGCCTTTTTTAGTTCCGTCAACATCACTTATGTCAACACCTGAAACCTAATATTGGGCAGTGCCAAATTAGAAGTGAGGCTTAGCTGCTATTACCCATTGTTTTCTGTGTAGTAAATAACCCATGAACCCTTAGAGGTTGTGCTAAGTTTAAGTTTATGTTTAAGTTTGGTGTTTTCCGAGTTATAGAGAGCACCGGAATTCAAGCCGCACCCACCAAATTTTAGAAGAAGTAAATATGTTTACATATATTAGCCGCAGGTAAATACTGGTGCAAAATATTTTGGTGAATGTTTATTTTCGCACATTAATAGTTTTGAAACTGCAGTAAAACGGCTGATCAAACAAAACAGAAGCCACCGTCATGCAGGAAGCCAAAAAGCTTAACCGACTCAATAACTCCACGGTGACGTTTCGAATTTTAGGAAATTGAAACAATACAAAAAGAATGTCTTTGTAAGTTAAAAATACTAACACAGCGTGTTAGCATATTGGCTAATGCTAACGACGCTAGCTTGATGACATTACGATAGCGTACAAATATGCATGAAAACACTCATGGGACGGTTTAGTAAGTAAGAATTGTTTTAGTTGTATTGAAAGGCTTACAAACGTTGCTTGGAGTGATGAATGAAGAATCCCTTTGAGCAGAAACGTTATGGACGGTTATACTTCCGGTTCGAGGAACGAAACAGCACCTGCAGTGAGCGAACTCGTCCCAAAAAATGATACACCTTTTTAGTGTCTCTCTCGGTGTAATATGAAAGCATTTTGTTGAATACAAAACATAAAAAAATCCATAAATTAGCTGCCCTGTTTTACAAGCCTTAGGGTTCAAAGCGCAGGAAAAAAGTAGCTGCTTACAGTCCGGAAAATGGGGTACTATTTTCTGAGACAGTCGGTTGTGTAAATACCATTAGAGGGGAACTGCACTTTTTTTTTTAAAAATCTGCCTGTCATTCACAATTCTTTGAACTCACAATCTAATTCATGATTAGGGCTGCAACTAACAACTAATTTGATTAGCGATTAATCTGTCGATTACTTCGATTGATCGATTAATAATCGGATAAAAGAGACAAACTACATTTCTATCCTTTCCAGTATTTTATTGGAAAAAAAACAGCAAATTGGCACCATAATTATTTTGATTATTGTTTCTCAGCTGTTTGTAAATGTTGCAGTTTATAAATAAAGGTTTATAAAAAAAAAAAATTTAAAGTAGCCTCTGCGCATGCGCATAGCATAGATCCAACGAATCGATGACTAAATTAATCGCCAACTATTTTTATAATCGATTTAATCGATTAGTCGTTGCAGCCCTATTCATGATGGTATGCATCAATTTCACAAACGCATCACGACGTTCGCTATTTCCTTCGACAACATCGCTGATTACTGCTCATTACGGACATCACGAGAGCCCACAAACGTAATAAAACATCACTTACTGTACAATGTCTGCTTTCATGAGGATGCCGACTGATGGAATGTTGATATATTCCCGTTTTTAGATGAAGAACGACTCTCGACATAGCGAGGGAAATTGTCTTTTCGGGTCTTTTTCGACATTTCTGGGTCCAGGTTGACTGTACAAACTTCTCCGTTTATGTCCTCATCATTTTAATATGCAGGTAAGAGGCATTATTTGTAATCTGGAATAAACTTTCACAAGCTTAGAGGTGAGAAAGCAGCTCACCTCTCTCTGATCAATGCGTTTCTAATTGTAGGTCCTTAACATTAGCGCTTATAATAATAATAATAATAAAACAGAGAAAAAACTGCTTTTTAGAGGAATACTCAGACAAAACTGCTTATAACTTCCGGTAGGAACGTCTTAGAGACATGAAACAAATACCTCTATGTAGGTCTCGCCTAGACCTACATTTCATAGATTGACATCCTTCAGCAAAAATCGACAGGAAGTTTGCTATTCCTCCTTCAAAACAACATTTTTGTTACATACGGTCACCAAACATCAAACGTTATCTCCTCTGAGCGCGTTTGTTGTTTCGGCTTCAAACTGCTACAGGAGAGAGATTGAACCCTTCTGATTAAACTGTCTGTACGGATTTTTAATAAGTGCTACCGTTTTGATTTTACGAGCCTTCAAAGACCCGCAGCACTAAAGTTGCTCCGGTGCCAAAAATGACAACGAAAAATTGCTCTAGAGCACAATTTTGAGTTTCGGGGTTCGATTATTTTTTGAGATCACAATTTCTACCAGTCTCGATGTGTGTGAGAAGTTTGGTGAGTTTTGAAGTATTTTAAGGGGGTCAAATTACAGCTCAAAGAGGCAAAAACGAGTTTTTTTAGTACAAATTTGTCTTGAAGGGGAAATTGACAACTTCCTGTTGGTTTTTGCCCGAGGATGTAAAATTATGAAATGTAGGTCTAAGTCTGACCTACATAGAGGTTTTTGTTTCATGTCTCTACGACCTTCCTAGTGGGAGTTACAGGCAGTTTGTTTTTATTTTTTCCTAGGGGGCGCTAGAGCGCAATTTTTATTTTTGGGGTTTGGTTTTGTTATTAACTTGCAATTTTCGCAGGTCCTGATTTGTGTGTCAAATTTGGTGAGTTTTGGAGCATGTTAAGTGGGTCAAATTGCTGCTCGAAGAGGCGGCCGGTATAATAAAAAGAAGAATAATAAACATTACAATAACAATAGGTTCCTTTGTAACCAGTACAAAGGACTCCCTGAGGGAGTCCTTTGTACAGGGTACAGGGCGGACCCTAATAATATCGCTAATACTTAGTCAATATTCAAGTCACAAATTGTAAATTGAATATTGTTGGCACTTTTTTGGATGGTTACTTTAATGGGTTTTATGGTCGAAATAGTCCAAATAGATGCAATTACGTAATTTGTCCCCCTGCCTCCAATGTAAGCAGACTTGTATTTACATTTATTTACAAGTTCAAATGGATTTTTAAAATAAGTGTTGCTGTCTCTCATAAGAATTGTGAATTGTGGACAGGAATTGGAAATTCCCCCACCAAAAAACTAGTTCAGAAGGGATTGACTTGAATTGATTTGACATCTTTGCCTGCCCAGCCCTCGAATGTGACATTACACAACAAAGTGATGTATGGTAACTGGAAATTTAAAGAAATGTACCTCCACCTTATTGCAAGTAAGACTGCTCTGTTATTTTCTCACACCACTACAAAGAACCGCTGTCATTTCTACACCAAAAACTAAGCAGGGCTAGACATCAGTGTCGTTGGACGGTAATAGTAATCAAAGAAATGTTTTATTTACAATTATTTCTTCCCTATTTTTCTTGTTAAAAATACATGATTCTACAGGGGCTACTCCAAGGAACTTCGAACTTCCACTGCCTCTTACTAGAGGTTGAGGTGCCGGGACCATAATAGCTGAATACACAAGCGTTTTGTCAATAACAAATCTCTAACCAACACATTTTACACAGAAATTAGGCTATTTTCAGGAAGAAGTACGTCATGCCTGCGTACAATATCACAACAAATGGCAATCATATGGTTATTGTCAGTACTATCAGAGACTAAAACGAACTACAACCAACACTAGCAAAGGTTATACTGGTGAAAATAAGTAGAGCATGCTTAGCAGCCTAATGTACGCCCAAAGCTACTGTTTCAAACGTTTCAGATTGCCATATAACTTGGTACATGTAGTCCATAATATGCATACGCGTCACATTGCCATGATGACAGCCGTGCTAATGTCGGAAGCCATTTCCTCAGCGTATCAGCATATTGAGAAGGAAATAGGCACTGACACTACCCACATCCACATAGGTTTTATTTGTCAAAAATATATTTTGCCTTGTCAGTTCGATTAAACATCGACACACATATATAATATACGGGCATATATTTCCCCCATTAGCCTGTACGTCAAGCATTGGTTGCAGGAACATACTAGCTTTGTTAGACAAGGTCATAGACTGTATTGGACAATATAGTTTACATACAAAATGTAAATTTACATTTATTACAAGTAATAAGAAAACGTAAATGCCCGACTTACCTATCAAGGAGGAAATTAGCAAGTTTGGCGTCAGATGAAAAAAATCTTCTGCGCCTTCAATCGTCTCCATTTTTCAAAGGCATCCCCCATACAAATCCTCGTTTTGTTCCTGGCTTTGTCACGAATAAGTTGAGAATGGTAACGACACCTTTTAGATTTACTAAGGTCTGACATGTTTAGTAACTTTACCAGTGGCAGTAGCCAGACGAAGATGACGGTGTGTAACTGGCAACCTGGATGTGACACACTCACAGACTTTCTAATTGGTTAAAACGGTGGAGGGCGGGACATCGAAATGGAAACAATAAGATTTCGGGGCTGTAAATCTAATTTTGAAATGAGCATATCCCGGCTGAACTACTGTTATCAGTTATAAAGTTATTGGAAAAGAATGTCTTTTGACATATCATGGCCATTTAATGACTTGACATGAAATGATTACATACTGTATGGCTCCTTTAAAATATTCTACACTCTACTGCCGTCTTGAGTCTGTAGTGGATAGTGCATCCCCCCCTTCCCAATTTGTCAGGTTTCCGTGTCGGGTAAATCGCGATAAATGGGGCCATATAAATCCCCTTCCTACTCTAGTAATAAAAAAAATAGACCACTATGCTCAACCAAAATATGCACAATATTATGTACAATAAAGGCCTCTTTCTCTCAAATATTGTTGACAAATCTGTCGAAATCTGTGTTATTGAGCTCCGCCTCAATAAAAACGATCCTAAATAGTTGTTCAGTACGGTAGCATTGCTAACCCAACAAGGGACTCCTCCCAGTAGCTCCACGCACTCGGCAGATGACTTCATGAATTTCTTTAATAAGAAAATTGAACGCATTAAAAAGGAGATTAAAGACAATGCGTCCCAGCTACAACTGGGTTCTGTTAACACAGATATGAAGTATATACGACGGATATTGCCCTCTTTTTGATGAAATAACATTAGAGGAACTCCTGTGACGTGGAAACGGGACAAAACAAACAACATGTTTACTTGACCCACTTGCTGGGAAACTTATCAATGAACTCTTTGTAGTATTAGGACCATCAGTGCTAAATATTATAAACTGTTCCCCTAGCATTCAAAAAAGCGGTTATTCATCCTCTGCTCAAAAGACGTAACCTGGATCCTGACCTCGTGGTAAACTACCGGCCGGTGTCCCACCTTCCCTTTATCTCGAAAATCCTCGAAAAAATGTGACCTCGGAGTATGTTAAGGTAACGTGTGGAGTTCCATAGGGTTCGGTTCCTGGCCCTGTGTTAGCTTTCACTGTTTTGCTGATGACACCCAACTCTACATGCCCCTAAAGCTGACCAACATGCTGGATTGTAGTCGCCTGGAGGCGTGTCTTAATGAAATTAAACAACGGATGTCCGCTAACTTTTTGCAACTCAACGCTAAGAAAACATACATTCTGATTATCAGTCCTCTCACATTATTAACTAGATCCACTCATTGCACCGGGCGCACCTGTGCATTAATTATGCTGTTTATTCATCATCTTGATATGCCACACCTGTGAGGTGGCATGGATTATCTTGGCAAAGAAGAAATGCTCACTAACACAGATTTAGACAGATTTGTGAATAATATTTGATAGGAATAAGTATTTTGTGTATATAGTAAAAGTTTTCGATCTTTGAGTTTAACTCATGGAAAATGAGAGCATAAACAAACGTGCTGCAATTATAATTAATCAGTCCAAATTAACCCTCCTGTTTAAAAAAAATTTAAAAAAATGCACCTAATTTATTTCACATTGTATGTGTATTTAATAGCCACTATTGGCTAATGTATATATATAAGGTGGGAGTTTAGCCTGCATGGAAAAGTCCAAAGGAAACATGCTCCAGCTTAAAGAACTAAAATCAAACAAGCAAAACAATGCTGTGTCAATAAAGGCAAAGTTTGCAAGGGTTTTTCTTTGTATCCATTCCTGCCTTCACTAACACAACAAGTTGTTACATAACCCAGAAACCACCCAGGTAGGCTTGTGCCATCATTGGTAATTGCACTGTTTATGTTATAGCAGCAGAAAACCAAACCTAATGCCAAAACAAAGACTTTAAGAGGTGCAAAGTAGAACTTTCAGCCAAGGACACAATTAAAATCCGGGGCAGAGGACCAAGTCGTTCTTTTTACCACAATTCCTGTGTTTGTCGTCATGTTTAGTTTTTATATGCCAGTGATGTCTAAATGTCAAATTTGTTTATTTATAAATAATTTTTTAATAATTTATAAATTTATCAAATCATTTATTATCATTATTATTTATTTATCATTTATTTTTTTGTGATAGAGTGATTGGAGCACATACTTGTTGGTCACAAAAAACATTCATGAATTTTTTTATTTTTTTTAATGAATTTATTACGGGTCTACTGAAAATGTGAGCAAATCTATATGCAATATGTTTGGAGGAGAAAAGGTGAGGCCTTTAATCCCGGGAACAACATGCCTACCGTCAAGCATGGTGGTGGTAGTAGTAGGCTCTGGGCCTGTTTTGCTGCCAATGGAACTGGTGCTTTACAGAGAGTAAATGTTGGTCACCAAGAACATTCATGAAGTTTGGTTCTTTTATGAATTTATTATGGGTCTACTGAAAAGGTGAGCAAATGTGCTGGGTCAAAAGTATACATACAGCAATGTTAATATTTGCTTACATGTCCCTTGGCAAGTTTCACTGCAAAACGGCGCTTTTGGTAGCCATCCACAAGCTTCTGCTTGCATTTTTGACCACTCCTCTTGACAAAATTGGTGCAGTTCAGCTAAATGTGTTGGTTTTCTGACATGGACTTGTTTCTTCAGCATTGTCCAGTCAGGACTTTGGGAAGACCATTCTAAAACCTTAATTCTAGCCTGATTTAGCCATTCCTTTACCACTTTTGACGTGTGTTTGGGTGTCATTGTCCTGTTGGAACACCCAACTGCGCCCAAGACCCAACCTCCGGGCTGATGATTTTAGATTGTCCTAAAGATTTTGGAAGGTAATCCTCCTTTTTCATTGTCCCATTTACTCTCTGTAAAGCACCAGTTCCATTGGCAGCAAAACAGGCCCAGAGCATAATACTACCACCACCATGCTTGACGGTAGGCATGTTGTTCCCGGGATTAAAGGCCTCACCTTTTCTCCTCCAAACATATTGCATATAGATTTGGTCACATTTTCAGTAGACCCATAATAAATTCATTAAAATGAATGTTTTTGTGACCAACAAGTATGTGCTCCAATCACTCGATCACAAAAAAATAAGAGTTGTAGAAATGACTGGAAACTCAAGACAGCCATGACATTATGTTCTTTACACGTGTATGTAAACTTTTGACCACGACTGTATCTGTCAGTCAATCCCATATGGAAGCGCTAAAAACTACAAGACAGTTGAAGTGGAGGCACGTAAGTAAAACAGTGCACCCTGGATAGACGGTCAGAAAGTGGTTTAAAGGTGGTCTGTAAAACATCATCTATGCAAAATGTTTACCAAAGAACCGCCATTACATGTTATGTAGAAAAAAATCATAAGACCTTTTTAGAGTGTATTTTCCTGAAAAATATTCTTGCATTGGAAATAAATAAATAAAAAGCATCCTCGGTTCAACTATAGTGTCGGAGTGATGGGAATGGAACTGCACTGAGGTGAAAAGAAAAATGTCATCGATATTCATGTCTCAAATTATGGAATCTTCCTATCTAAATGTGTATTTTTCTCAATTGAGAGTTTTGCGATTGCACTATGTTTATTAAATGTTTCACGGTTGGGTATTTGTATTGACGGTTGAAATGTGGTCAAAGGATTTTCATTAAAAAAAACAGAATGGAAAAACAAAGTTGACTTTATATGCTTCATTGTGTTTCATTGTGTCCATTAAACCGCATCCAATTGTATACAATCCACAAAGTATGTGACAATACAGTCTACACATCACAAAATGCCACAATTTCAGACGGCCAATTATTCAGTGACTTTGAGTTGATGAACAATTGACTTGTTCATTCATGATGTTTGAATCAATGTTTCAAATTTTTGGGAAGCTGCATGTACACTTTACCAGATCTTCAGTTTTTTGCAGTGTGATTTCGTTAACTAATCATTTTTGTCTTAGTTATCGTCAACAACCTGAACAAACAGTTAAAGGCCTACTGGAATGAATTTTTTGTATTTAAACGGGGATAGCAGATCCATTCTGTGTCATACTTGATTATTTCGCGATATTGCCATATTTTTGCTGAAAGGATTTAGTAGAGAACATCGACGATAAAGGTCGCAACTTTTGGGCGCTGATAAAAAAAAGCCTTGCCTGTACCGGAAGTAGCGTGACGACACCGGGGGAAGGACTGCTCATATTTTCCTATTGTTTACACCAGCAGCGAGAGAGATTCGGACCGAGAAAGCGACGATTACCCCATTAATTTGAGCGAGGATGAAAGATTCGTGGATGAGGAACGTAAAAGTGAAGGACTAGCGTGCAGTGCAGGACGTATCTTTTTTCGCTCTGACCGTAATTTAGGTACAAGCTGGCTCATTGGATTCCACACTCTCTCCTTTTTCTATTGTGGATCACGGATTTGTATTTTAAACCACCTCGGATACTATATCCTCTTGAAAATGAGAGTCGAGAACGCGAAATGGACATTCACAGTGACTTTTATCTCCACGACAATACATCGGTGAAGCACTTTAGCTACGGAGCTAACGTGATAGCATCGGGCTTTACTGCATATAGAAACAAAACAAATAAGTCCCTGACTGGAAGGATAGACAGAAAATCAACAATACTATTAAACCATGGACCTGTAACTACACGGTTAATGCTGTACCGCCTGGCGAAGCTTAACAATGCTGTTGCTAACGACGCCATTGAAGCTAACTCAGCTACGGAACCTCGACAGAGCTATGCTAAAAACATTAGCTCTGCACCTACGCCAGCTCTCATCTGCTCATCACGACCCGTGCTCACCTGCGTTCCAGCAATCGACGGTACGACGAAGGACTTCACCCGATCACCGATGCGGTCGGCGGCCCGGAGACGGAGGAAGTCAAGGTGAGGTCGTTCGGCTAGCGCGTCTTCTATCCTCAAAGTGCTCCTGGTTGTGTTGCTGTAGTCCGCCGCTAATACACCGATCCCACCTACAGCTTTCTTCTTTGCAGTCTTCATTGTTCATTAAACAAATTGCAAAAGATTCACCAACACAGATGTCCAGAATACTGTGGAATTTTGGGATGAAAACAGAGCTTTTTTGTATTGGATTCAATGGGTCCGAATACTTCCGTATCAACCATTGACGTCACGCGCATACGTCATCATATCTAGACGTTTTTAACCAGAAGTGTGGCGGGAAATTTAAAATGTCACTTTATAAGTTAACCCGGCCGTATTGGCATGTGTTGCAATGTTAAGATTTCATCATTGATATATAAACTATCAGACTGCGTGGTCGGTAGTAGTGGCTTTCAGTAGGCCTTTAAGGATGCACCTTAACTGGTTGGTGGTATAGCTCGGTTGGTAGAGCGTCGGTGCCAGCAACTTGAGGGTTCCAGGTTCGATCCCCGCTCCCGCCATCCTAGTCACTGCCGTCGTGTCCTTGGGCAAGACACTTCACCCACCTGCTCCCAGTGCCACACCCACACTGCTTTAAATGTAACTTAGATATTGGGTTTCACTATGTAAAAGCGCTTTGAGTCACTAGAGAAAAGCGCTATATAAATATAATTCACTTCACCTTGAAACAAAAGTGGCTGAGTCATGTTTCTTAATTTTTAGCGGCTACATTATTAAATCTTTTGGGAAGGGATGAAAGGGCCACATTGAATATAGGGGACACTCCGTGTTGCATCCACCAATTTGTTTTCTAACAAGCAACCACACAGAACCACTCTCATGTCTCAACCAAAAGCTAAACTGAGATTTTCACATATAATAACGTCACCTACAAGTTACGGAACACATTAAAGCAAAGGGTTGATTATATTCACGAAATATATACATTTTTTGGTTGAAAGTGCAGAGGAGCTCCAACTACTGCTCCACCAATTACTATAACCGTGAGTAGGACTTCTATTGGACACAAATGATCAGCTTGAAATAAAACAAGTGTCCCCAATGGGGGGGATATTTAATATCCATCCATCCATCCATTTTCTTCCGCTTATCCGAGGTTGGTCGCGGGGGCAGCAGCCTAAGCAGAGAAGCCCAGACTTCCCTCTCCCCAGCCACTTCGTCCAGCTCCTCCCAGGGGATCCCGAGGCGTTCCCGGGCCAACCAGGAGACATAGTCTTCCCAACGTGTCCTGGATCTTCCCCATGGCCTCCCTAGGGAGGCGTTCGGGTGGCATTCTGACCAGATGCCCGAACCACACTCATCTGGCTCCTCTCCATGTGGAGGAGCAGCGGCTTTACTTTGAGCTCCTCCAGGATGGCAGAGCTTCTCACCCTATCTCTAAGGGAGAGCCCCGCCACCCAGCGGAGGAAACCCGTGATCTTGTCCTTTCGGTCATAACCCAAAGCTCATGACCATAGGTGAGGATGGAAACGTAGATCGACCGGTAAATTGAGAGCTTTGCCTTCCGGCTCAGCTCCTTCTTCACCACAACGGATCGATACAGCGTCCACATTACTGAAGACGCCGCACCGATCCGCCTGTCGATCTCACGATCCACTCTTCCCTCACTCGTGAACAAGACTCCGAGGTACTTGAACTCCTCCACTTAGGGCAAGATCTCCTCCCCAACTTGGAGATGGCACTCCACCCTTTCCTGGGTGAGAACCGTGGACTCGGACTTGGAGGTGCTTTACACTCGGCTGCGAACCGATCCAGTGAGAGCTGAAGATCCTGGCCAGATGAAGCCATCAGGACCACATCCTCTGCAAATAGCAGAGACCTAATCCTGCAGCCACCAAACCGGATCCCCTCAACGCCTTGACTGCGCCTAGAAATTCTGTCCATAAAAGTTATGAACAGAATCGGTGACAAAGGGTAGCCTGGGTGGAGTCCAACACTAACTGGAAACGGGTCTGACTTACTGCCGGAAATGCGGACCAAGCTCTGGCACTGATCGTACAGGGAGCGGACCGCCACAATCGGACAGTCCGATACCCCATACTCTCTGAGCACACCCCACAGGACTTCCCGAGGGACACGGTCGCATGCCTTCTCCAAGTCCACAAAGCACATGTAGACTGGTTGGGCAAACTCCCATGCACCCTCAAGGACCCTGCCGAGAGTATAGAGCTGGTCCACAGTTCCACGACCAGGACCAAAACCACACTGTTCCTCCTGAATCCGAGGTTCCGAGGTATTTAATATCATTATACAGAAATGAAAAGAAGAAAAGCCTGCTCAGTTTGAATTTGGAAAACAAATAATCAAAGAACTACAAAGGGAATAAAGCTGGCTTAGTGGTGAGAGTGTTCGCCCTGAGATGGGTAGGTTGTGAGTTCAAACCCCGGCCGAGTCATACCAAAGACTATAAAAATGGGACCCGTTACCTCCCTGCTTGGCACTCAGCATCAAGGGTTGGAATCGGGGGTTAAATCACCAAATATGATTCATGGGCGTAGTCACCGCTGCTGCTCACTGCTCCCCTCACCTCCCAGGGTTGATCAAGGGTGATGGGTCAAATGCAGATAATAATTTCGACACACTTAGTGTGTGTGTGACAATCATTGGTACTTATAACTTTTTTCTTCAGGAACACACTAAATAATCTTGGGAAACGAAAACTGGAATACAATAATACAACGGAAAAAAAAAACAATACAAATTTGAATGCAAATTTTGAACATGGCATAAAAAATGTGTGACATGCTGAATGTAGCACTTAAGACAATAGAAACAATACAAGCAATTAATGCAATAAAACAGTTAATAATAGAATAAACAGTAATAAAATAACAGCATATTTCTGTTGAAAAAAACAAAACTGTTGAGGTAAAAACAATATAAAGCCAAGAAGTTATTTGCGGAAAGCTTGAGAAAATAAGTGAGTTTTTTAGCAGGGTTTTTAAAATGCTCTGGTGCAGGTGTGTCAAACGTACGGCCCGAGGGCCGGATCAGGCCCGCAAACAGGTTTTATCCGGCCCGCGGGATGAGTTTGCTAAGTATAAACTCAGGGTGGACCACTCATCTGTGCATCAGTTGGGGACGTCTCTGCTCTGCTGACCTGTCTCCACTCAAGATGATCTCCTGCTGGCTCCACTATGGACTGGACTCTCACACTATTATGTTAGATCCACTATGGACTGGACTCTCACACTATTATGTTAGATCCACTATGGACTGGACTCTCACACTATTATGTTAGATCCACTATGGACTGGACTCTCACTATTATGTTAGATCCACTATGGACTGGACTCTCACTATTATGTTAGATCCACTATGGACTGGACTCTCACACTATGATGTTAGATCCACTATGGACTGGACTCTCACTATTATGTTAGATCCACTATGGACTGGACTCTCACACTATTATGTTAGATCCACTATGGACTGGACTCACACTATTATGTTAGATCCACTATGGACTGGACTTTCACACTATTATGTTAGATCCACTATGGACTGGACTCTCACACTATTATGTTAGATCCACTATGGACTGGACTTTCACTATTATGTTAGATCCACTATGGACTGGACTTTCACACTATTATGTTAGATCCACTATGGACTGGACTCTCACACTATTATGTTAGATCCACTATGGACTGGACTCTCACACTATTATGTTAGATCCACTATGGACTGGACTCTCACACTATTATGTTAGATCCACTATGGACTGGACTCTCACACTATTATGTTAGATCCACTATGGACTGGACTCTCACTATTATGTTAGATCCACTATGGACTGGACTCTCACTATTATGTTAGCTCCACTATGGACTGGACTTTCACACTATTATGTTAGATCCACTATGGACTGGACTTTCACACTATTATGTTAGATCTACTATGGACTGGACTCTCACTATTATGTTAGATCCACTATGGACTGGACTCTCACTATTATGTTAGCTCCACTATGGACTGGACTCTCACACTATTATGTTAGATCCACTATGGACTGGACTTTCACACTATTATGTTAGATCCACTATGGACTGGACTTTCACACTATTATGTTAGATCCACTATGGACTGGACTCTCACACTATTATGTTAGATCCACTATGGACTGGACTCTCACACTATTATGTTAGATCCACTATGGACTGGACTCTCACACTATTATGTTAGATCCACTATGGACTGGACTCTCACACTATTATGTTAGACCCACTATGGACTGGACTCTCACACTATTATGTTAGACCCACTATGGACTGGACTCTCATTATTATGTTAGATCCACTATGGACTGGACTCTCACACTATTATGTTAGATCCACTATGGACTGGACTCTCACTATTATGTTAGATCCACTATGGACTGGACTCTCACTATTATGTTAGCTCCACTATGGACTGGACTTTCACACTATTATGTTAGATCCACTATGGACTGGACTTTCACACTATTATGTTAGATCTACTATGGACTGGACTCTCACTATTATGTTAGATCCACTATGGACTGGACTCTCACTATTATGTTAGCTCCACTATGGACTGGACTCTCACACTATTATGTTAGATCCACTATGGACTGGACTTTCACACTATTATGTTAGATCCACTATGGACTGGACTTTCACACTATTATGTTAGATCCACTATGGACTGGACTCTCACACTATTATGTTAGATCCACTATGGACTGGACTCTCACACTATTATGTTAGATCCACTATGGACTGGACTCTCACACTATTATGTTAGATCCACTATGGACTGGACTCTCACACTATTATGTTAGACCCACTATGGACTGGACTCTCACACTATTATGTTAGACCCACTATGGACTGGACTCTCATTATTATGTTAGATCCACTATGGACTGGACTCTCATTATTATGTTAGATCCACTATGGACTGGACTCTCTCACTATTATGTTAGATCCACTATGGACTGGACTCTCACACTATTATGTTAGATCCACTATGGACTGGACTCTCACACTATTATGTTAGATCCACTATGGACTGGACTCTCACACTATTATGTTAGATCCACTATGGACTGGACTCTCACACTATTATGTTAGATCCACTATGGACTGGACTCTCACACTATTATGTTAGATCCACTATAGACTGGACTCTCACACTATTATGTTAGATCCACTATGGACTGGTCTCTCACACTATTATGTTAGATCCACTATGGACTGGACTCTCACACTATTATTTTAGATCCACTATGGACTGGACTCTCACACTATTATGTTAGATCCACTATGGACTGGACTCTCACACTATTATTTTAGATCCACTATGGACTGGACTCTCACTATTATATTAGATCCACCATGGACTGGACTCTCACTATTATGTGAGCTCCACTATGGACTGGACTTTCACACTATTATGTTAGATCCACTATGGACTGGACTCTCACACTATTATTTTAGATCCACTATGGACTGGACTCTCACTATTATGTTAGATCCACTATGGACTAGACTCTCACTATTATGTTAGATCCACTATGGACTGGACTCTCACTATTATGTTAGATCCACCATGGACTGGACCCTCACTATTATGTTAGATCCACTATGGACTAGACTCTCACTATTATGTTAGATCCACTATGGACTGGACTCTCACACTATTATGTTAGATCCACTATGGACTGGACTCTCACACTATTATGTTAGATCCACTATGGACTGGACTCTCACACTATTATGTTAGATCCACTATGGACTGGACTCTCACACTATTATGTTAGATCCACTATGGACTGGACTTTCACACTATTATGTTAGATCCACTATGGACTGGACTTTCACACTATTATGTTAGATCCACTATGGACTGGACTCTCACACTATTATGTTAGATCCACTATGGACTGGACTCTCACACTATTATGTTAGATCCACTATGGACTGGACTCTCACACTATTATGTTAGATCCACTATGGACTGGACTCTCACACTATTATGTTAGACCCACTATGGACTGGACTCTCACACTATTATGTTAGACCCACTATGGACTGGACTCTCATTATTATGTTAGATCCACTATGGACTGGACTCTCATTATTATGTTAGATCCACTATGGACTGGACTCTCTCACTATTATGTTAGATCCACTATGGACTGGACTCTCACACTATTATGTTAGATCCACTATGGACTGGACTCTCACACTATTATGTTAGATCCACTATGGACTGGACTCTCACACTATTATGTTAGATCCACTATGGACTGGACTCTCACACTATTATGTTAGATCCACTATGGACTGGACTCTCACACTATTATGTTAGATCCACTATGGACTGGACTCTCACACTATTATGTTAGATCCACTATAGACTGGACTCTCACACTATTATGTTAGATCCACTATGGACTGGTCTCTCACACTATTATGTTAGATCCACTATGGACTGGACTCTCACACTATTATTTTAGATCCACTATGGACTGGACTCTCACACTATTATGTTAGATCCACTATGGACTGGACTCTCACACTATTATTTTAGATCCACTATGGACTGGACTCTCACTATTATATTAGATCCACCATGGACTGGACTCTCACTATTATGTGAGCTCCACTATGGACTGGACTTTCACACTATTATGTTAGATCCACTATGGACTGGACTCTCACACTATTATTTTAGATCCACTATGGACTGGACTCTCACTATTATGTTAGATCCACTATGGACTAGACTCTCACTATTATGTTAGATCCACTATGGACTGGACTCTCACTATTATGTTAGATCCACCATGGACTGGACCCTCACTATTATGTTAGATCCACTATGGACTAGACTCTCACTATTATGTTAGATCCACTATGGACTGGACTCTCACACTATTATGTTAGATCCACTATGGACTGGACTCTCACACTATTATGTTAGATCCACTATGGACTGGACTCTCACACTATTATGTTAGATCCACTATGGACTGGACTCTCACACTATTATGTTAGATCCACTATGGACTGGACTTTCACACTATTATGTTAGATCCACTATGGACTGGACTTTCACACTATTATGTTAGATCCACTATGGACTGGACTCTCACACTATTATGTTAGATCCACTATGGACTGGACTCTCACACTATTATGTTAGATCCACTATGGACTGGACTCTCACACTATTATGTTAGATCCACTATGGACTGGACTCTCACACTATTATGTTAGACCCACTATGGACTGGACTCTCACACTATTATGTTAGACCCACTATGGACTGGACTCTCATTATTATGTTAGATCCACTATGGACTGGACTCTCATTATTATGTTAGATCCACTATGGACTGGACTCTCTCACTATTATGTTAGATCCACTATGGACTGGACTCTCACACTATTATGTTAGATCCACTATGGACTGGACTCTCACACTATTATGTTAGATCCACTATGGACTGGACTCTCACACTATTATGTTAGATCCACTATGGACTGGACTCTCACACTATTATGTTAGATCCACTATGGACTGGACTCTCACACTATTATGTTAGATCCACTATGGACTGGACTCTCACACTATTATGTTAGATCCACTATAGACTGGACTCTCACACTATTATGTTAGATCCACTATGGACTGGTCTCTCACACTATTATGTTAGATCCACTATGGACTGGACTCTCACACTATTATTTTAGATCCACTATGGACTGGACTCTCACACTATTATGTTAGATCCACTATGGACTGGACTCTCACACTATTATTTTAGATCCACTATGGACTGGACTCTCACTATTATATTAGATCCACCATGGACTGGACTCTCACTATTATGTGAGCTCCACTATGGACTGGACTTTCACACTATTATGTTAGATCCACTATGGACTGGACTCTCACACTATTATTTTAGATCCACTATGGACTGGACTCTCACTATTATGTTAGATCCACTATGGACTAGACTCTCACTATTATGTTAGATCCACTATGGACTGGACTCTCACTATTATGTTAGATCCACCATGGACTGGACCCTCACTATTATGTTAGATCCACTATGGACTAGACTCTCACTATTATGTTAGATCCACTATGGACTGGACTCTCACACTATTATGTTAGATCCACTATGGACTGGACTCTCACACTATTATGTTAGATCCACTATGGACTGGACTCTCACACTATTATGTTAGATCCACTATGGACTGGACTCTCACACTATTATGTTAGATCCACTATGGACTGGACTTTCACACTATTATGTTAGATCCACTATGGACTGGACTTTCACACTATTATGTTAGATCCACTATAGACTGGACTTTCTCACTATTATGTTAGATCCATGGTGTGGTATAAACTAAACTTTCCGTCCTCGTGGCTCACTAGAAAGCCCGCCAAAGAGTTAGGTGTTATATTTTATGGATAGGTATAAAATATATGTTGAAAACTCTGTATTACAAACCACAGATTCATGTCATTTTGTAGTTTATTATGACGGTGATTGTGCAGAGAAAACAAAAGTAAGAGGAGGGAAAGAGTGCAGGAAAAGAGGGAGGGGACGAGGGAATTGGAGGAGATCGCAGGGCAGGTTGCAATCAACCTGTAATTATTTTCCAGCTGTTTACTCAGGCCACATGACGCTCACACACACACACACACACACACACACACACACACACACACACACACACACAGAATATTGGGACAGACTAATAAGCAGAGTGAGAGTGAGAGCCAATGTAAAAAAGGGGGAGGGAAAGAAAGAAGGAGGAGGACGACCCAACCAAAAGAGTTAAAAACACAGACTGGAGAGCGAGCCTCTGAAGTTTGTCAAGTCAAAGGTGTGTGAGACAACCCAAGGCAGACGTAGAGGTCTTGGATCATGTCTCTTTGTGGGAAGGTGGCTCTGGTGACCGGGGGTGCTCAGGGCATTGGCAGGGCCGTGGTCCAGTCTCTCCTGCAGAGCTCAGCAAAGGTCAGTCCTGTTCCGGTTTATTTCCCCCGCCACTTCTTTTAACCACGTTTGCCGTCGCTTATGTGACTTGGCTATTCGACGTACCCTGTGTGTGTGTGTGTGTGTGTGTGTGTGTGTGTGTGTGTGTGTGTGTGTGTGTGTGTGTGTGTGTGTGTGTGTGTGTGTGTGTGTGTGTGTGTGTGTGTGTGTGTGCGCACGAACCGAGTCAACTCTTACACAACTGAAAGTACTTCTTATTTGCCGCACAACCTGTTTTGACCTCACTACTTCTCCCGTCAGTTCAAAGTCCTCACGGTGTTGGGTATCACTGATCAAGGGGTGTATTGCTGTGACACTTCTCGTGGTTCTCGCAGCCTTTTGACGTACTGAATCGAACGCACGTTGATAGACGAGCGAAGAAAGCAGCGAGTTTTTTGTCCCGTGAACTTAAAGCTATTGTGTCCTTAAGGTATCTGTGGTCGACCTGAACAAGATCTGTGGTGAGGAGTGCAAGACACAGCTGGACGCTGAGTTTGGAGAGGGCAACAGCACTTTTATTCAGTGTGATGTGTCCGATGGAGACTCACTGCGAGGTAACCCTCACTTACCGTGTGTGGTGTGACATGATAACCACAACTACACTGTGCATACACTGTTGGGATTTTAGCAATACATACAGTCCTGGTCCAAATTTGACATAGACTTGTAGTAATGTCATGGCTGTCTTGAGTTTCCAATCATTTCTATCACTCTTTGTGATAGAGTGATTGGAGCACATACTTGTTGGTCACAAAAAAACATTCATGAAGTTTGGTTCTTTTATGAATTTATTATGGGTCTACTGAAAATGTGAGCAAATCAAGAGTATACATACAGCAATGTTAATATTTGCTTACATGTCCCTTGGCAAGTTTCACTGCAATAAGGCACTTTTGGTAGCCATCCACAAGCTTCTGCTTAAACTTTTGACCACTCCTCTTGACAAAATTGGTGCAGTTCAGCTAAATGTGTTGGTTTTCTGACATGGACTTGTTTCTTCAGCATTGTCCACACGTTTAAGTCAGGACTTTGGGAAGGCCATTCTAAAACCTTAATTCTAGCCTGATTTAGCCATTCCTCTACCACTTTTGACGTGTGTTTGGGGTCATTGTCCTGTTGGAACACCCAACTGCGCCCAAGACCCAACCTCTGGGCTGATGATTTTAGGTTGTCCTGAAGAATTTGGAGGTAATCCTCCTTTTTCATTGTCTCATTTACTCTCTGTAAAGCACCAGTTTCATTGGCAGCAAAACAGGCCCAGAGCATAATACTACCACCATCATGCTTGACTGTAGATATGGTGTTCCTGGGATTAAAGGCCTCACCTTTTCTCCTCCAAACATATTGCTGGGTATTGTGGCCAAACGGATCAATTTTTGTTACAACTTTCCTCCAGAAGGTCTTATCTTTTGTCCATGTGACGTCAGATAAAACAAAAATTGAGCTGTTTGGCCACAATACCCAGCAATATGTTCGGAGGAGATAATTTCACTGAACTGCACCCATTTTGTCAAGAGGTGTGGTCCTAAATTCAAGCAGAAGCTTGTGGATGGCTACCAAAAGCGTCTTATTGCGGTGAAACTTTCCAAATATTAACATTGCTGCATGTTTGATTGATTGAGACTTTTATTGGTAAGTTGCACAGTGGAGTACATATTCCGTACAATTGCACACTAAATGGTAACACCCGAATAAGTTTTTCAACTTTAAGTCGGGGGTCAACTTAAATTGATTCATGATCCAGATATATACCATCAGATATATACTATCATCATAATGTATACCTTTAGATCAGGGGTGTCAAACATACGGCCCGAGGGCCGGATCAGGCCCGCGGACCGGTTTTACCCGGCCCGCGGAATGAGTTGGCAAAGTATAAAAATGTAGCTGAAATTTTTGAATGAAATAAAACGCTGTTCTAAATGTGTCCACTGGATGTCGCAATAGCAATTATTTGTCTTTGTAGATACAGATGTACAAAATAAACCACATGATGTTAGTACATCAGTCGAGGAAAATGATGGAACTACATAAATAACATCCTGTAATTTGATTTTGATATTTTTTTATCTTGATAGATTGAAAAGTAACACCAATGATTTGACTAATGAACATTTATTCAGCAAACATTAACGACAAATACAGTATATATACTATTAACCGCAACAGGTAATTGTAAAAGAAACCCAACAACATTATGATTTGTACATTTTCAGAATATGCTTGTTCTATTTTTTTAAAAAGAAAGCAATCTGAAGTTGTCTTTATTTGGAAGTTATCGTGCCGTGATATTACCAGTCCGGCCCACTTGGGTGTAGATTTTTCTCCAAGTGGCCCCCGATCTAAAATGAGTTTGACACCCCTGCCTTAGATCCAGCATATTTGCTCACATTTTCAGTAGACCCATAATAAATTCATAAAAGAACCAAACTTCATGAATGTTTTTTTGTGACCAACAAGTATGTGCTCCAATCACTCTATCACAAAAAAAAAAAAAGAGTTGCAAACTCAAGACAGCCATGACATTACGTTCTTCACAACTTTTGACCAGGGCTGTATTTGTCATTGTCGTGAACCAATCCACTTGCAATGGACCCGGACTAGCAGCTAAAGGGTTAAATTACAGTACCATAGAATAAATAATACTAGGTATATTTGAAATAGGCTAAGGACAAGCTGCTTCACAACACGGCAGCAAACACACAAAAGTTGTGTGTCCATCAAACGTCCTTGTGACGAATTGGGCGAAGTTTTGTGGCAAGCTTTAGAACGGTTGTACTGCGAGAGGGCGATCCGTGACAATCTGGTCACCTGTGCATCTCACCGACAAGCTACAATCAGGGTTCAGTTCATAGAAGGCCTGTCTGGTCTTGCTTGTTAGTCACATGACTGCTTGTTTCGCTGCATTTCAGCTGCTGGTTCAACACTGGCGCTGACTGCAGACTGTGCACAGTCTATGGTCAAACGGGACTCCGTTCAGACGAACCAGTTTTCATTGGTTTCATTACGTGTCACGCAAAAAAGGTAATGCTAAAGGAATGCTGTTTGATACGATGAGCCTACCAGTGTGTGGGTGCAGAACGGATGAGTCTGGTAAAGTCGGGTATGTGTGCAATTGCGGGATGTCTAAGTATGGAATGCAGCCAATGTTGACAGATGCAGGTTTTACCACCTCAGGTTTCATTAATAGTTTATGTAACCCGATGTGTCTGTAAAGCAGGGGTCACCAACCTTTTTGAAACCAAGAGCTACTTCTTGGGTAGTGATTAATGCGAAGGGCTACCAGTTTGATACACACTTAAATAAATTGCCAGAAATAGCCAATTTGCTCAATTTACCTTTAACTCTGTTATTAATAATTAATTATATTTACACTTAATTGAACGGTTTAAAAGAGGAGAAAACACGAAAAAAATTACAATAACATTTTGAAACATAGTTTATCTTCAATTTCGACTCTTTAAAATTGAAAATTCAACCGAAAAACTAGCTCATTCGAATCGTTTTGAAAAAATTCAAAAAATAATTTATGGAACATAATTTGTAATGTTTCCTGATTTAGATTAATTTTAGAATTTTGATGACATGTTTTAAATAGGTTAAAATCCAATCTACACTTTGTTAGAATATATAAGAAATTGGACCAAGCTATATTTCTAACAAAGACAAATCCTTATTTCTTCTAGATTTTCCAGAACAAAAATTTTAAAAGAAATTCAAAAGTCTTTGGAATAAGATTTAAATTTGATTCTACAGATTTTCTAGATTTGCCAGAATGTTTTTGAATTTTAATCATAAGTTTGAAGAAATATTTCACACAACAGAAGCTAAAATGAAGAATTAAATTAAAATATATTTATTATTCTTTACAATAAAAAAAATTTACTTGAACATTGATTTAAATTGTTAGGAAAGAAGAGGAAGGAATTTAAAAGGTAAAAAGGTATGTTTTTAAAAATCCTAAACATTTTTAAGGTTGTATTTTTTTCTCTAAAATTGTCTTTCTGAAAGTTATAAGAAGCAAAATAAAAAAAATTATGAATTTATTTAAACAAGTGAAGACCAAGTCCTTTAAAATATTTTCTTGGATTTACAAATTCTATTTGAGTTTTGTCTCTCTTAGAATTAAAAATGTCGGGCAAAGCGAGACCAGCTTGCTAGTAAATAAATACAATTATAAAAAATAGAGGCAGCTCACTGGTAAGTGCTGCTATTTGAGCTATTTTTAGAACAGGCCAGCGGGCTACTCATCTGGTCCTTACGGGCTACCTGGTGACCCCTGCTGTAAACTGTAAACAGGGGGGGGGGGGGCAAGACACTTCACCCTTGCCCCTGACGGGTCGTGGTTAGGGCTTTGCATGGCAGCTACCGCCATCCGTGTGAATGTGGAAATAGTGTCAAAGCACTTTGATTACCTTGAAGGTAGAAAAGCGCTATGCAAGTATAACCCATTTACCATACAAACGTGATGGTTGCTGGTTGTAGTGGTCAATGATCTCTATATCCATTTTGATGAACTCATAGCTTTCTAAGGAACTGTCCTTAACTCCTTAGTGCAGGCGTGTCCAAAGTGCGGCCCGAGGGCCATTTGTGGCCCCCAGCTAATTTGTTAGCGGCCCCCGGCACATTCTGAAAATACCACGATAAAAATGTAAAACATAAAAAAGTGTAATAAAAGAGCAAACAGGTTAAATGGAACAAGAAAAAGTGGCAATGTTGACACTAATAACACAAAGCTGCCATGCGGACTGTTATCGACCTATTGACGGCTCCAATTACTTCACTGGAACAATTCCACTTGGAAATATTGCATATTTTGTGCGAAACAAAGTTTCTTTCACAAAAAGGGCAACAAACAAACAAAAAAATTAAAAAGTAATAAAATCTTATAATCAACAGGGGCCGTACTTATCAAGCTTCTTAGAATTACTCCTAAGAAGTCTGCTAAGAGTTGACTTAAGAGTAAATAAATTCTTCGCTGAAAGCTGCACTTAAAAGTTAGTTATCAAGCGTCTTACTCACACTTTCAGCGAAGTGTAGGACTGAATCTTAAGTGTCACACTCAGAGCTGAATTACGACATTACTATGTGCCGTAAACGCAATTTTAGGTGACGTCATTTCTGTGTCCATAGAAATGACCAATCACGGAAGGGAATCCGTTGTCTAAGAATAAAGAAATATCTTGGAAATATTTAAGTGGACAATGGGAGTGTATATTTTGACAATAAACTACAAAATAATACAAAACAAACTAGTCCCCGCCGGCACTCACGCTACCGCTCCCTCTTCTGTCGCCCACACACTTACTGACGTCACTCACCTCACGGCCACACACATACGCTACTGTCATAGCATTTTCTTTCCAATTCATTAATTAGGCAACTAATTTGAAACTGGTGTGGGTGGCTCTATATATACTAGCCCACTGCAGCCACATGCAGAAATCAACAAGGAATCGAAAAGTATTAAATCTGTGACAAAAATAATATCCGCTCTGTCTAAACGATACCGTTTGATCAGCTGCTCGTCATCAAAAAAAACAAAACATTGTTCCGTTCACTGAACGTTCGCGCACGTCTCTCGCCTCAGTGCCATCCCCTGCTGGCAACTCCTAACCACTTAAGACACCTCTGAAGGTCTCTTGAATATCGTGGAGAGTAGGAGTGATTCTTAGACTTAATAACGTTGATAAAAAGCTTTTATTCTTAAGTTTGAGAGTAGGACTAAATTTCGCAAATTCTCAAGACTTAAGGGTAAAATGGCACTCTAAGAAGCTTGATAAGTACGGCCCCAGATCTACAGACTTAAGCATTAAAAGTAAAACATATATACATTTGGCTTATTTTCAACACTTATTCTTTTTCTTTTTTTATTATGAATTATTGACCTATTTAAGGTTACAATTACTTCACATCAAATATTTCACTTTGAAATGTTTTGGGGGGGAAATGTTGCATAGTTTGTGTGTTTAACATATAAATAAGGGTTTTGACATAAAAGGCATAAACATAAAAACGTTATAACGACAGACAGACCTGAAGTTGATAATGAGATTCAAGCGTTAAATGAAAAAAAAATAATTTGACTTATTTCTAACATTTTTTTATGACCGAGACCCTTCCGGGGACCAAACTTGAAAGCCATAAAGGTTAAAAAAAAAAAAACACACAACCTATATATTGTATTGGTTTTAAAAAAGGAAAAATATAAAAATGGCCCCTGCATGCTTTGATTTTTCAGTCTGTGGCCCTGACTGGGAAAAGTTTGGACACCCCTGCCTTAGTGTCTTTTTATAACAACCAACTGCTGAACATTTTTAGCTGACAAAATGTTCATTTCGGAATCTGAGTAAACGGTATTAGTTAAGTTAATTTAATCACAGGTGCCTCCAAAGGGCTGCACAAACCACAATGACGTCGCTGGTCTGAACCTCACGTACAGGCAAGGGAAAAACTCAAAGCCCAAAACCCCTTTTTTATTCATTAAATCACGATTTTTGAAATTAAACGATTTGGTGCAAACGGCTAAAGGGATGTACAAAGCAAACTATAACCTGCTACCCAAGAATGTACAACAATTCTTCTCAACAAAAGAGGATTATAACCTTAGAGGAAAATCTAATTTAAAACATTTGTATGCTCGTACAACACTTAAAACCTTTTAATATATCCCTACTCGGTGGCCTAGTGGTTAGTGTAGTGGAATTGGGTAGTTAAATCACCAAAAATGATTCCCGGGCGCAGCCATTGCTGTTGCTCACTGCTCATCACCTCCCAGGGGGTGATCAAAGGTGATGGGTCAAAGGCAGAGAATAATTTCGCCTCACCTAGTGTGTGTGTGTGACAATCATTGGTACTTTAACTTTAACTTATTTAGTACATAGTGTGATAAGTGTGACCAGTAGATGGCAGTCACACATTAGAGAAATGTGTAAACTGCAAGCAGAGGGTTGTAAGCGGTCTCCATCTCGGTCATAGAGTAGTTGTCCTATGTATGTATGTTATTTTATTTTTTATAAATTTGCTAATTTTTAAAGGGAAACTTGGAATTTTGCCTATGGTTCACAATTATGATTTTTTTTTTTTAATGCATCCTAAATATTAAATAAACCGCCCATAAAATCCAATAACCAACCATCCAAAAAGCACCAACAATACTCCATTTACATTTCCTGACATGAATATTAACCAAGTCTTGGTGATATCATTAGTACTTTAACTTAACTTATTTAGTACATAGTGTGATAAGTGTGACCAGTAGATGGCAGTCACACATTAGAGAAATGTGTAAACTGCAAGCAGAGGGTTGTAAGAGGTCTCCATCTCGGTCATAGAGTAGCGGTCCACGCTGGGACATGACTTAGAACAGCGAACGCCCCCTCCAGACCCGGTATCTCTCCAGGGATTGTCTGGGGCCACCTAGTAACCTCCCTATGCAGGAGAGAAGGTAAAACAAGAGAAGTGGCAGGTCAACTGGTTCAAAAGCCAGAGTTTATAGATGAGTTTTAAGGTAAGGTAATGCTTCTAAAGCTACTGGTTCCAACGTAGGAAATCGGCATATCAAGTCATTTGATATTGTAGCCCATGTCATTTGGTCTATTTAAAAAATAATAATAATAATAATAAAATACTTAAGGCCCTAGTACAGAGGCGTCAAACGTACAGCCCGCGACCCTTTTTTAAATTTTTTAATTTAATTTTATTTCCCCCCCATTGTTTACCTGTATCTTACCTTTTTTGTAAGGGGCGCCGGAAGTTGGCAGACCCGTCAGCGATCCTGTTCTGTCTCCCTGTAAAGTTTGTCTGATCTTGAATGGGATTGTGCTGAAAATTTTAATTTCCCTTCAGGGATTAATAAAGTATTTCTGATTCTGATTTTATCCGGCCCCGTGGGATGAGTTTGCTAAGTATAAAAATGAGCCAAAATTTTTGAGTGAAAGAAAATGCCGTTCTAAATGTGTCCACTAGATGTCGCAATAGCAATTATTTGTAGATGATGCTACATATGTACAAAAATAAATAAAAATAAACCATGATCTTAGTGCACCAGTCGAGGAAAATTATCAAACTACATAAATAACATCCTGTAATTTGGTTTTGATATATTTTTTAATCGTGAATGAATTTTAACACCAATGAGTTGACTGATAAATTTGCGCATAATTTATTCAGAAAGTATAAATAACGACAAATAAAGATATATAATATTATTAACTGCAACATGTATGTGTAAAACATGAATTTGTAAATTTTCAGAATGTGCTTGTTCTATTTTTAAACAACGAAAACAATCTGAAGATGTCTTTATTTTTAAGTTATCTCGCCGTGATTTTACCAGTCTGCCCCACTTGGGGGTAGATTTTTCCCCAGTGTGGCCCCCCCATCTAAAATGACTGACACCCTAGTACAGGGGTCGGCAACCCGCGGCTCTAGAGCCGCATGCGGCTCTTTAGCGCCGCCCTAGTGGCTCTCTGGAGCTTTTTCATAAATGTATGAAAAATTGAAAAAGATGAGGGGAAAAAAATATATTTTTTGTTTTAATATGGTTTCTGTAGGAGGACAAACATGACACAAACTTCCCTAATTGTTATAAAGCACTGTTTGTATTAAACATGCTTCACTGATTCGAGTATTTGGCGGGCACCGTTTTGTCCTACTAATTTTGGCGGTCCTTGAACTCACCGTAGTTTGTTTACATGTATAACTTTCTCCGACTTTCTAGGACGTGTTTTATGCCACTTTTTTTTCAGTTTCATTTTGTCCAAACTTAACGTTGTGCATGAATGCACAAAGGTGAGTTTTGTTGATGTTATTGACTTGTGTGGAGTGCTAATCAGACATATTTGGTCACTGCATGACTGCAAGCTAATCGATGCTAACATGCTATTTGGGCTATCTATATGTACATATTGCTACATTATGCCTCATTTGTAGCTATATTTGAGCTCATTTAGTTTCCTTTAAGTTATCTTGATTCAATTTATATCTCATGACACACTATCTGTATGTAATATGGCTTTTAACTTTTTGCGGCTCCAGACAGATTTGTTTTTGTATTTTTGGTCCAATATGGCTCTTTCAACATTTTGGGTTGCCGACCCCTTCCCTAGTAGTATAGTGTATTCACAATTTCATTGTTACAAAAACAAAAAAACACGACCGACTAGCAAATTATATTATCAGTAGTTTAAAAGAGCAGATTATATATTTTTTTTAAATTCTCAATTACAAATAAGATTGTATAAAAAAAAAAAAAAGTATGACAGTCATCCATGACTGTCTTACATACACACATGCCCAAAGAATTGTACGCCTCTATTCCTGTTGAACCTGTTGGTGACATGTGCTTTTGTGGCATGACATCATATTGTCACTGATCTCCTGCGCGTGTAATGTCGGGTGTTGCTTACAATGCTCGGAGCTGCGTGTTGAAAAGTTGACTCCCTCTAGGCACCTGTAAGTGTGGCAAACAAACCCCTTTTAACACTAACCTGCGATCATGTGAGTCGAATGTATCGACCTATTATCGGCGCCGATATTTAGTGTTTCAGTATTTTATTTATGCCTTTATTTGACAGGGACAGTAGAATTTTAAACATTGCTACCCACAGGTAGCCCATGTCAAAGTACACAGGCTAATTTGCAACCTTTGTCCCTGGTTAGGCTTTTTTAAGAAAAAGTTGAGAAACGTGAAAAACACAAACAAAAGGATTAAGAGTACAAAAAAAATAAAAAAAATGTTGGGAAGCTGGACAAAGTGGTTGAGGAGAGGGAAGTCTGGGCTTCCCTGCTTAGGCTGCTGCCCCCATGACCCAACCTTAGATAACCGGAAGATGATGGATGGATGGATAAATTAAAAATAAACTATTATAAATAAATAAATATCTGCCTTTTTTATCGGTATTTTAAAAATTAAAAAAAATTAAAAGGGATTGATGGATAAAATAAAAATAAACTATTATAAATAAATAAATATCTGCCTTTTTTATCGGTATCGGTATTTTAAAAATGGAAAAAAATTAAAAAGAAATTACCACAACGGAACTACATCAGATTTTATTAAACTAAGAAAATAATTTCTCAAATTGTCAATTCTCCACAAATGTGTTGATATCTGACAATATATTTTTTTGAATTCTTGTGAGAATTTTTCCTCAGTCTGCTCAGCTGCTTATACTGCGTCGCTCACTACTGCTTATAATGCAGTGCAGATCACCTACAGTACGTGTCTTCTGTATACCTGTCAAAACTTGCCGTTTTTGCGGGGAAATCCGGTTGTTTTCTTGTCCCATTTCAGGGTCAAATTATTACCTATTGCTCTGCTTTTGCTTGCTGCGCGTACACGTGCTGTTCTGAGTATTTAATCTCCACAAAATAAATTCAGTGTCTTGTGCACTCGCCTTCTTTTGTTTTTTTCCCCCACTCCCTGATGAGTGCGCTTTCTTTTGATCATCCATCCATTTACTACCGCTTGTCGTCAAATATTTTTTCTCTGTCTGGTGCATCTTGGGGTCATGGCACTAAACCTAGGTTCTAGATCAGGGGTCCCCAAACTACCGGCCCCGCCAGCGTCCAAAATCCGGCCCTCTAGAAGCCCCAAGTTTAAAAATAAATAAATTAAAAAAAATAAAAAATTAATTACTTAAAAAAATGAATTCTATTTATTTTAAAATCTGTCCTTTCTAATCCATTTTCTACCGCTTGTTACTCTCGGCGTCTCCTAGCCACTCAGACAAATCATATTGTCCAAAAATGCTTTTTTCCATCGATAATGTGACATCAAGTCAACTTTCAGTCAATAAGTGTGCTATGTATGTACGTACATTTTATTTTAGTTTTTAAATTTTGATAAATTTGCTAATTTTTTTAAAGAAACTGCCCTTTTTTGGGGAATTTTGCCTATTGTTCACAATAATGATTTTTTTAATGCATTCTAAATATTAAATAAACTGCCCATAAAATCCAATAACTAACCATCCAAAAAGCACCAACAATACTCCATTTACATTTCCTGACTTGAATATTAACCAAGTATTAGTGATATTGTTATCATAAGCCAGGGGTCACCAACGCGGTGCCCGCGGGCACCAGGTAGCCCGTAAGGACCAGATGAGTAGCCCGCCGGCCTGTTCTAAAAATAGCTCAAATAGCAGCACTTACCAGTGAGCTGCCTCTATTTTTTAAAATTGTATTTATTTACTAGCAAGCTGGTCTCGCTTTGCCCGACATTTTTAATTCTAAGAGAGACAAAACTCAAATAGAATTTGAAAATCCAAGAAAATATTTTAAAGACTTGGTCTTCACTTGTTTAAGTAAATTCATTAATTATTTTACTTTGCTTCTTATAACTTTCAGAAAGACAATTTTAGAGAAAAAATACAACCTTAAAAATGATTTTAGGATTTTTAAACACATACCTTTTTACCTTTTAAATTCCTTCCTCTTCTTTCCTGACAATTTAAATCAATGTTTAAGTAAAACAATTGTTTTATTATTGTAAAGAATAATAAATAAATTTTTTAATTTAATTCTTCATTTTAGCTTCTGTTTTGTCGACGAAGAATATTTGTGAATTATTTCTTCAAACTTATTATGATTTAAAATTCAAAAAAATTATTCTGGCAAATTTGGAAAATCTGTAGAATCAAATTTAAATCTTATTTCAAAGTCTTTTGAATTTCTCTTAAAATTTTTGTTCTGGAAAATCTAGAAGAAATAATGATTTGTCTTAGAAATATAGCTTGGTCCAATTTGTTATATATTCTAACAAAGTGTAGATTGGAGGATTTCAACCTATTTAAAACATGTCTTTAAAATTCTAAAATTAATCTTAATCAGGAAAAATTACTAATTATGTTCCATAAATTCTTTTTTTAAGTTTTTCTCTTTTTCGGTTGAATTTTGAATTTTAAAGAGTCGAAATTGAAGAAACAGTTTCAAAATTTAATTTCGTGTTTTCTCCTCTTTTAAACCGTTCAATTAAGTGTAAATATCATTAATTATTAATAATATAGAGTTAAAGGTAAATTGAGCAAATTGGCTATTTCTGGCAATTTATTTAAGTGTATCAAACTGGTAGCCCTTCGCATTAATCAGTACCCAAGAAGTAGCTCTTGGTTTCAAAAAGGTTGGTGACCCCTGTTATAAGCGCTAACACAGACAAACTATTTATAGCGGCGACGTGATCACAAGCCTGTGTACAATTTCGACATGATCGACTGGTGAGGTGTTTCCTCGCGTCCTTGCTTCCTGGAAGTTTTATTGTAGATCATAAATCATGCCTCTCACCTGGAAAGTAGATGGTTGAGGATGTAATCCGACAAGTTGGTACACTACGACAGCCATTTAAGCCTCGGAACTGGCGAGAACGGCACGAAAAGACCCCACCCCAATCGAATTTATGGAATTTTCTTTAAAGAGAAATAAACAAATGATATTTAGTAGTGTTTAATGACTGGTTAGCGTAGATACCAGTAACACGTTACCCTAACATGACCACGTTCTACAGTAACAAATAATCGAACACGTTGCTAATTCCAGTTCTCAGTTTAAAGTTACTTATCCAAAGTCACTTTGCGTTACTATTTTTGTGTTTTCCTTAGCAGAAACATGTATTTGCTTTCCTCTTGCATCTTGGACGGACTGCACACTCGCCACAAGTCACATTTTCAGCACAATGACCACAAGTAAAGCGGCAATCAGGAAATTACCTGCGGCCAAATATTTCATGAGGACACTAAATGTCTCATAAAAACGATAAATACAATTTGTTTTCCTGAAACCCATCATTCATATATTTTGTCTTTATTTGTGTTAATACATCTACAGTCGTGGTCAAAAGTTTACATACACTTTTAAAGAACATGATGTCATGGCTGTCTTGAGTTTCCAATATTTACTACAACTCTTATTTTTTTTTTGTGATAGAGTGATTGGAGCACATACTTGTTGGTCACAAAAAAACATTCATGAAGTTTGGTTCTTTTTATGAATTTATTATGGGTCTACTGAAAATGTGACCAAATCTGCTACTACATATAATCTTTTTTTCTTTATTTTATTTCAAACATGAACACACTTGCAGTATAATACATCACACAGTTTCATATAATTTCCCTCTACATCATGTCCGAAAAGGAGTAGGAAGAAGCAAAGCTTATTTAATCCTACCCCTTTCCCACTTCAGAGCGTTTACAAATATATAGAATCATTTACTGACTTTTTTTTTTTTTTTTTAAATTACGGACCATAGAACTTTCCTCCAGAAGGTCTTATCTTTGTCCATGTGATGTCAGATGAAACACAAATTGAGCTGTTTGGCCACAATACCCAGCAATATGTTTGGAGGAGACAAGGTGAGGCCTTTAATCCCAGAAACACCATTCCTACCGTAAAGCATGGTGGTGGTAGTGTTATGCTCTGGGTTTGTTTTGCTGCCAATGGAGCTGGTGCTTTACAAAAAGTAAAAAAAGGAGGATTACCTCCAAATTCTTCAGGACAACCTAAAATCATCAGCCCGGAGGTTGGGTCTTGGGCGCAGTTGGGTGTTCCAACAGGACAATGACCCCCAAACACACGTCAAAAGTGGTAAAGGAATGGCTAAATCAGGCTAGAGTGAAGGTTTTAGAATGGCCTTTCCCAAAGTCCTGGACAATGCTGAAGAAACAAGTCCATGTCAGAAAAACAACAATTTAGTCTATTGGTCAAAAATTCAAGCAGAAGCTTGTGGATGGCTACCAAAAGCGCCTTATTGCAGTGAAACTTGCCAAGGGACATGTAAGCAAATATTAACATTGCTGTATGTATACTTTTGACCCAGCACATTTTCAGTAGACCCATAATAAATTAATAAAAGAACCAAACTTCATGAATGTTTTTTGTGACCAACAAGTATGTGCTCCAATCACTCTATCACAAAAAAATAAGAGTTGTAGAAATGATTGGAAACTCAAGACAGGCATGACATTATGTTCTTTACAAGTGTATGTCGACTTTTGACCACGACTGTATGACAGTTTTCAAATTGCCACGCACCCTTTCTCAATGCAATGGACCATACTATGATACCGGCACGTACAGACTTGAATAAGGGAGATCAAAACATTTTTATGAAAACGAGGCAGTTAGTCAAGTAAAGCGGAGAATAGAATAAAAAAAGTGATCAGACCTTAAATGTCGACTATGATAGATTAGGGACTTCAACTGGAATATGGTCAGGTAAATAAGAGGAGACATGTTTGTGGGTCTTTCATCGAGTCTGCTTTAAATCTGTGGCTGCACTATTACTTCTACATTATTACTGCTACTTACACCACTAACCATGCTACAGAAGAGGTCCGTTTAGAATAATACATAATGTTGGATGTAGAGAACATACAAACGCTTTATTTATTGAATTAAAAATATTGAAATTCAATGATTTGATGCATTTGCAGACAGCAAAAAGTATGCACACAAGGCAAACTGTAACACGCTACCCGGAAATGTACGACAATCATTCTCAATAAGGAAAATCTAACCTAAAACATTTGTATGCACGTACAACACTTAAAACATTTTAGCATATCTGTATGTGGAATTAAACTATGGAATGATTTAAGAAAAGTCAAACTAAGTACTAATATGATCCACTTAAAGATGCTGTTCAAGCTAGGAAGAATAATTCTATCTTGAATTTTATTAAATTATGTATAATTCACCTCATTATATGAATCATAACCGACTAAACTATTTATTCAAGAGAACTGTTTTATTAAGAATTCTTTGATGTCCAAAACCAGGAAGTTGGCACGTTGTGTAAATAGTAAATAAAAAGAATACAATGATTTGCTAATCCTTTTCAACTTATATTCAATTGAATAGACTGCAAAGACAAGAAACTTAATGATCTGAGACTTTTTTTTTGTTGCAAATCATTAACTTAGAATTTAAAGGCAGCAACACATTGCACTGTGTTACATGGCCTTTCCTTTTAACAACACTCAGTAAAGGTTTGGGAACTGAGGAGACACATTTTTTAAGCTTCTCAGGTGGAATTCTTTCCCATTCTTGCTTGATGTACAGCTTAAGTTGTTCAACAGTCCGGGGGTCTCCCTTGTGGTATTTTAGGCTTCATAATGCGCCACACATTTTCAATGGGAGACAGGTCTGGACTACAGGCAGGCCAGTCTAGTACCCGCACTCTTTTACTATGAAGCCACGTTGATGTAACACGTGGCTTGGCATTGTCTTGCTGAAATAAGCAGGGGCGTCCATGGTAACGTTGCTTGGATGGCAACATATGTTGCTCCAAAATCTGTACGCACCTTTCAGCATTAATGGTGCCTTCACAGATGTGTAAGTTACCCATGTCTTGGGCACTAATACACCCCCATACCATCACACATGCTGGCTTTTCCGGATGATTATTTTCCTCTTCGTTCCGGAGGACACGATGTCCAGTTTTCAAAAACAACTTGAAATGTAGACTTGTCAGACCGCGTCCATCTTGGATGAGCTCGGGCGTTTATGGGTGTTGTTGATAAATGGCTTTCGCTTTGCATAGTAGTTTTAACTTGCACTTACAGATGTCGTGACCAACTGTAGTTACTGACTGTGGTTTTCTGAAGTGTTCCTGAGCCCATGTGGTGATATCCTTTACACACTGATGTCGCTTTTTGATGCAGTACAGCCTGAGGGATCGAAGGTCCCTAATATCATTGCTTACGTGCAGTGATTTCTGCAGATTCTCTGAACCTTTTGATGATATTACGGTACCGTAGATGGTGAAATCCCTAAATTCCTTGCAATAGCTGGTTGAGAAATGTTGTTCTTAAACTGTTGGACAATTTGCTCACACATTTGTTGACAAAGTGGTGACCCTCGCCCCATCCTCGTTTGTGAACGACTGAGCATTTCACGGAAGCTGCTTTTATACCCAATCATGGCACCCACCTGTTCCCAACTAGCCTGTTCACCTGTGGGATGTTCCAAATAAGTGTTTTGATGAGCATTCCTCAACTTTCTCAGTCTTTTTTGCCACTCGTGCCAGCTTTTTTGAAACATGTCGCAGGCATCAAATTCCAAATGAGCTAATATTTGCAAAAAATAAACAGTTTACCAGTTTGAACGTTAAGTATCTTGTCTTTGCAGCCTATTCAATTGAATATAAGTTGAAAAGGATTTGCAAACTATTATATTCTCTTTTTATTTACCATTTACACAACGTGACAACTTCTCATTGCAGGGCCAACACAGACAAAATTCACACTTATGTGTTATTAGTTACTATGATACGAAAAGTGTCGGATTAAATAAGCTTTACTTCTTCCAACTCCCTTGCAGACATGTCAGGACAAATGGGGGGAAAAAAATGCAATGTACCATATTGTAACTGTATACATGTTCAACATAAACTTACCACCTCTGTATTATTACTATTACTTACTACTGCTACAGTATAAACATGTGTTTAATTTATTTACAGTACATATGTTTATATTATAGTTATTGGAAAATGTGAAAACAGGGGAAGAATAGCTCATTTTTAGCTGAAATCATTTGCTGATAGTTTGTTCCCCCAGTTAAAAAAAAAAAAAAAAAAAAAAAAATCTCATTGCCACCCGATGTAATACATACACAAAAAATTTATTTTTTGTTGGCGAAAAATAAGAGTAAGGTTTGTTGTCCACTCTGTACTGACAACAATATGTAACAAAGTAACTTTTAATCTAACTGAATTACTTTTCAAATACAGTACCGTATTTTTCCGACCATAGGGCGCAACGGATTAAAAGGCGCACTGCAGATGAGCGGGTCTATTCAGGTCTATTTTAATACAAGGCGCACCGGATTATAAGGCGCATTAAAGGGGTCATATTAGGATTTTTTTCTAAATGTAAAAGACTTCCTTGTGGTCTACATAACATGTAATGGTGGTTCTTTGCTCAAAATGTTGCATAGATGATGTTTTACAGATCATCTTCAAGCCGCTTTCTGACAGTCTCTTCCGGATGCGCTGTTTTGTGGGCGGTCTTATTTAAGTGGCTTGGACAGCGTCATCTTTGTTGTAGCGGTGTAGCGTGCAAGGGCGGGAGTGGAAGAAGTGTCAAAAGATGGCGCTAACTGTTTTAATGACATTCACACTTTACTTCAGTCAATAACGGAGCAGCATCTCCTCATCCGGAAATGTGTCCCATGAAAAACCGGAACTCTCTAATAACTAAAGTTCCTTGGGTGAATAATGTAAACTCAGCACACCGGTATGTTTTAGCGCTTTCATGGCGAGTTTACTGACTGATATAAGAACTTTACACTACTTTATATTAGAAATGGCAACAGCGGAGGGTGAATGTCCCATAAAAAGAAGCATATCGACTACGGTGTCGGCACAGACCACAAAGGCGGACTCGCTCAAATTTTCAGTACTTATGCAGATCCCAAATACAGATCAGCAGCTACAAGAAGGTAAGAAAAGTTGGTTTTGCATAATATTGCGGAATAAGACGCAGGATAGTCTTGCCTAAAACACACGCCATAATAATACTCGTATGTTTAATGCACCGACAATCCATCAAGCGGTGCGGCTTCATAGCTTACCGAAGTAATGCTAAAATTATTTTGACAGATTTTTGAGCGCCGTGTGTAATGTTCTATATTCTCAATGGAACATTTAAAGTTTTGGTGTTTACTAGCCTCATCTTGCAGTTTACATGTATCTCTAATGTGTGACTGCCATCTACTGGTCACACTTATCACACTATGTACCAAATAAAGTTAAAGTACCAATGATTGTCACACACACACACACACACACACTAGGTGTGGTGAAATTTGTCCTCTGCATTTGACCCATCCCCTTCTTCACCCCCTGGGAGGTGAGGGGAGCAGTGAGCAGCAGCGTCCGGGAGTCATTTTTGGTGATTTAACCCCCAATTCCAACCCTTGATGCTGGGAGGTAATGGGTCCCTTTTTTATAGTCTTTGGTATGACTCGGCCGTGGGTTTGAACTACCGACCTCAGGGCGGACACTCTAACCACTAGACTGAGTAAATAAAATAGCTTTGAGGTCGGTAAGCACAACCAGACTTCTGCCGTACATTAGGCGTACCGGGTTATAAGGCGCACTGTCGATTTTTGAGAAAATGAAAGGATTTTAAGTGCGCCAAATAGTCCGAAAAATACAGTAATCAATAAAGTGACTAAGTTACTTTCTACAGGAGTAATCGGATTACTTTTTCAAAGTAGCGGTGGCAACATTGCTGGTCACTAGGTGTCAGTAACATCACATGAGTGTGCTCTAGCACTTGTATGTTCGAATAGTTTCAAGTTAAATAAAGTTCTTAAAAAGTAGATCTCATTTGTGACTTTTTACACCCCGTTTAGCCACCGATGCGCAATTTTATAGTTTGCACACGCTGCTTAGCACTTGCTGTTTGGGATCTGAGTAGATCAGGGGCCGTACTTATCAAGCTTCTTAGAATTACTCCTAAGAAGTCTGCTAAGAGTTGACTTAAGAGTAAATAAATTCTTCGCTGAAAGCTGCACTTAAAAGTTAGTTATCAAGCGTCTTACTCACACTTTCAGCGAAGTGTAGGACTGAATCTTAAGTGTCACACTCAGAGCGGAATTACGACATTACTATGTGGCGTAAACAGAATTTTAGGTGACGTCATTTCTGTGTGCATAGAAATGACCAATCACGGAAGGGAATCCGTTGTCTAAGAATAAAGAAATATCTTGGAAATATTTAAGTGGACAATGGGAGTGTATATTTTGACAATAAACTACAAAATAATACAAAACAAGCTAGTCCCCGCCGGCACTCACGCTACCGCTCCCTCTCTTCTATCGCCCACACACTCACTGACGTCACTCACCTCACGGCCACACACATACGCTACTGTCATAACATTTTCTTTCCAATTCATTAATTAGGCAACTAATTTGAAACTGGTGTGGGTGGCTCTATATATACTAGCCCACTGCAGCCACATGCAGAAATCAACAAGGAATCGAAAAGTATTAAATCTGTGACAAAAATAATATCCGCTCTGTCTAAACGATACCGTTTGATCAGCTGCTCGTCATCAAAAAAAAAAAACATTGTTCCGTTCCCTGAACGTTCGCGCACGTCTCTCTCGCCTCAGTGCCATCCCCTGCTGGCAACTCCTAACCACTTAAGACACCTCTGAAGGTCTCTTAAATATCGTGGAGAGTAGGAGTGATTCTTAGACTTAAGAACGTTGATAAAAAGCTTTTATTCTTAAGTTTGAGAGTAGGACTAAATTTCGCAAATTCTCAGGACTTAAGTGTAAAATGGCACTCTAAGAAGCTTGATAAGTACGGCCCCAGGCGTATAAATGTACATAGAATACGTGAAATGTTGGGTCTCAGGAAGGTAACACTTTTGTAATGTGGGTCTTGAGCTGATAAGGTTCCGAAAACCCTGCAGTTTATCGCAAGGGGGTGGCTACTTGGGGCCCAAGCCCTGAATATTTTGTCCAAAAATAAAATAATTTGAATTTTACTTTTGAGTGATGGGGGGAAAAAAAATGTAATGTCCGGTACCGGAGTCCAACTTAGCGGCAGCCTGCCTGAGTGTGAGAATATTTGTAAACATAAATATTCTAAAGTTGGGAAACGGGAGGGAAATTCAGGGAATTTGGAGCGCCAACTGCAAAAATGTACATCAAACAAGCAAGAGTCCTAGTTGTCAATAACATCAAGGATCTGGACGAATATTAGAACTCCCAGAGCAACCACAACAACAATGATAATGGAATCTGAAGGAAAACAAACATTGACATTCAACTACAAATAAACATGTACTGTTTTTGAGCAAAATTTGTATGTTTTATAGTGATGTCCGATAATATCGGACGATAAATGCTTTAAAATGTAATATCGGAAATTATCTGTTTCAAAAAGTAAAATTTAAAACGTCGCTGTGTACACAGACGTAGGGAGAAGTACAGAGCGCCAATAAACCTTAAAGGCACTGCCTTTGAATGCCGGCCCAATCACATAGCTACAGCTTTTCACACACACAAGTCAATGCAAGGCATACTTGGTCAACAGCCATACAGGTCACAGTGAGGGTAGCCGTATAAACAACTTTAACACTGTCACAAATATGCGCCACACTGTGAACCCACACCAAACAAGAATGACAAACACATTTTGGGAGAACATCCGCACCGTAACACAACATAAACACCACAGAACAAATACCCAGAACCCCTTGCAGCACTAACTCTTCTGGGATGCTACAATATACACCCCCCGCTAACCCCACCCACCTCAACCTCCTCATGCTCTCCCAGGGAGAGCATATCCCAAATTCCAAGCTGCTGTTTTGAGGCATGTTAAAAAAAAATAATGCACTTTGTGACTTCAATAATAAATATGGCAGTGCCATGTTGACACTTTTTTTCCGTAACTTGAGTTGATTTATTTTGGGAAAACCTTGTTACATTGTTTAATGCATCCAGCGGGGCATCACAACAAAATTAGGCATAATGTGTTAATTCCATGACTGTATATATCGGTATCAGTTGATATCGGAATCTGTAATTAAGAGTTGGACAATATCGGATATTGGCAAAAAAGCCATTATCGGACATCTGGGGCCGTACTTATCAAGCTTCTTAGAGTGCCATTTTACACTTAAGTCCTGAGAATTTTGGAAATGTAGTCTTACTCTCAAACGTAAGAATAAAAGATTTTTATCAACGTTCTTAAGTCTAAGAATCACTCATACTCTCCACGATATTTAAGAGACCTTCAGAGGTGTCTTAGGTGGTTAGGAGTTGCCAGCAGGGGATGGCACTGAGGCGAGAGACGTGTGCAAACGTTCAGGGAACGGAACAATGTTTTGTTTTTTTTGATGACGAGCAGCTGATCAAACGGTATCGTTTAGACAGAGCGGATATTATTTTTGTCACAGATTTAATACTTTTCGATTCCTTGTTGATTTCTGCATGTGGCTGCAGTGGGCTAGTATATATAGAGCCACCCACACCAGTTTCAAATTAGTTGCCTAATTAATGAATTGGAAAGAAAATGTTATGAGAGTAGCGTATGTGTGTGGCCGTGAGGTGAGTGACGTCAGTGAGTGTGTGGGCGACAGAAGAGAGGGAGCGGTAGCGTGAGTGCCGGCGGGGACTAGCTTGTTTTGTATTATTTTGTAGTTTATTGTCAAAATATACACTCCCATTGTCCACTTAAATATTTCCAAGATATTTCTTTATTCTTAGACAACGGATTCCCTTCCGTGATTGGTCATTTCTATGGACACAGAAATGACGTCACCTAAAATTCCGTTTACGGCACATAGTAATGTCGTAATTCAGCTCTGAGTGTGACACTTAAGATTCAGTCCTACACTTCGCTGAAAGTGTGAGTAAGACGCTTGATAACTAACTTAAGTGCAGCTTTCAGCGAAGAATTTATTTACTCTTAAGTCAACTCTTAGCAGACTTCTTAGGAGTAATTCTAAGAAGCTTAATAAGTACGGCCCCTGTTTTATATTTGGTAGTATCTGTAAAAGTGTAAACAATAACCATCCCTAGTGATTATGGTGAGAGTCGATAAGTATTCCAACCCCTTTCAATTTTTCACTCTTGGTTACTTTGCAGCCATTCCTTAAAATCGAAAAAGTTAATTTTATTTCTCATTAATGTACACTCGGCACCCGCATCTTGACAGGAAAAGAACAGAAATGTAGAAATGTTTGCAAACGTTTTAAAAACGAAAAAATGAAATATCACATGGTTAAGTATTCAGGCCCTTTGCTGCGACACTGATATATGTTATAGACATAATATAATATATCTGTATATAAATTATTCTGTACATGTATGTATATATGTTAGATTTTTTTATAGCTATATTAGTCTATTTATACCTGCATTGTCCTTTCCATCCTTACCCTTTCCATCATTGTAACTGAGCTACTGTGTTGAACAATTTCCCTTGTGGATCATTAAAGTTTAAGTCCAACATTTAACCCACATGCTGTCCATTTTCGTGTGATCCTCCTTGAGATGGCTCTGCTCCTTCATTGGAGTCCAGCTGTTTATTTAAACTGATTGGACTTAATTCGGAAAGGCACAATCCTGTCTATGTAAGACCCCACAGCTCACTAGTGGTGTAGGCCTTCTCTGCTGGCCTAACATCACCAGAAATCATGATCATAATTAAAGATAAAAGTCATTTTTACTTTACTTTCCCTAAATATCTAAAAGTATTCATATTCTCTTCATGTCATTATGTTGTTGTTTTTATCCAATCAGAATTCAGCTGGCTTATGTTGCCAAATCTGCCCGTGGCCTTCAGAATCAACAATGCGTGCGGCTGTGCACTGTAAGCGAACCCGCACATACAGTTGATAGATAATTGCGATAGCCGATCAGATCGCGAGTTGTCCGTAAGGCCTTCTAGCTGGCCTCACGTTGAACGTGACATTTACGCGTCCTGTGATTGGATACTCGTTGGTTTGAGCCGCGGCGGTGCTATGCAGATCAGCAGAGCCACACCCGGGACGGCATACTTGCCAACCCTCCCGAATTTTCCGCGAGACTCCCGAAATTCAGCGCCATCTCCCGATTTTCAGCCGGAGCTGGAGGCCACGCCCCCTCCAGCTCTGGCTGAGAATCAGGATATTTTCAGGAGAATATTTGTCCCGGGAGGTTTGCGGACCTGAGTGAGGACAGGCTTTTTTTTCACGTCCGCTTTCCCACGATATAAACAGCGTGACGTAGGGCATCTCCAGGCGTTTGCCCAGCTCATGGAGCCATCCTCGGGGAAGAGACGGGAGGACAACAGGGTGACAAGAACTAAATCATCCAGACTACAGAAATTGTATTGTTTATTTTACCTAAAAATAAATATATATATATATATATTTTTTTTAAAACTAAATACATTTTTACTATATTTTGCTAAAAACATCAAAATTAATTGTATTTTTATTTGTATTTTTTTCTGACTCCTTATTACATCCAGCCACAGAATTATACATTAAAATTTAAGTAATTTACTTTAAATGATCATAATTCATTTAAAATTACCATATTTAATTATTAAAATAATTGCTTGTTTATCAACAACTTTAGCATTTTATTCATTGCATTTTGAATCTCTCAGAAGCCAAGTTATGTTGTATTCCTTAAGATTTATTTATGCAAGTTAAAAGTATCAATTATCTAAACAGTTTTGTTTGCATATTTTCAGGATGTGTATATGTATGTATGTATGTATATATACATACATACACTACCGTTCAAAAGTTTGGGGTCACATTGAAATGTCCTTATTTTTGAAGGAAAAGCACTGTACTTTTCAATGAAGATAACTTTAAACTAGTCTTAACTTGAAAGAAATACACTCTATACATTGCTAATGTGGTAAATGACTATTCTAGCTGCAAATGTCTGGTTTTTGGTGCAATATCTACATAGGTGTATAGAGGCCCATTTCCAGCAACTATCACTCCAGTGTTCTAAAGGTACAATGTGTTTGCTCATTGGCTCAGAAGGCTAATTGATGATTAGAAAACCCTTGTGCAATCATGTTCACACATCTGAAAACTGTTTAGCTCGTTACAGAAGCTACAAAACTGACCTTCCTTTGAGCAGATTGAGTTTCTGGAGCATCACATTTGTGGGGTCAATTAAACGCTCAAAATGGCCAGAAAGAGAACTTTCATCTGAAACTCGACAGTCTATTCTTGTTCTTAGAAATGAAGGCTATTCCACTAAATTGTTTGGGTGACCCCAAACTTTTGAACGGTTATGTATGTATGTATGTATGTATGTATGTATGTATGTATGTATGTATATATGTGTATATATATAGGAAATACTTGACTTGGTGAATTCTAGCTGTAAATATACTCCCCTCTTAACCACGCCCCCACCCCACCACCGTAAATGTGTCTTATTGCAGGTCACGACGCAGCTTCAGCCTCTCGGTACATCGGCTTTGTAAACATGCGCTGCATGTTGCTTCCTGGCTTTGCAGTATTTCTGCTGTGGAATATTTCCACACGGCGGGGACATGTTGTGATGAGCTTCAGTGCCACTCAATTATAGAGTTACACAGAGTTCAGGGAAAAGGGAAAATGTATTGGAGTAAAAGTACTCATTTTACGTAGGAAATGTAATTTGGTAAAAGGGAAAGTCCATATAAATTAACGTACGGATATGTACAAATGATACTCTAGCTCTGTACAGTAAGTATTATACTTAATTACTTTACTTTACAACACTGTTTATAAATATAATCCGGTGATTTTTGTCTGCTGTATCAATACAAAATGCACAAAAGTATAAACATGCTCAAAAATCCATCAGTCATCTGGGCTAAGCGTTGGACCTTCTTCAATCCTAAATTGTCCCCGCAGTCGCTTGTAGTGTTAAAAGTTTCACACACTTCTCATCAAATGTATAATTGACTGATGGCTTTTGTTTTTGTTTTTTTTGTATATGGTTTAGAAGCCTTCCGGAGCACGGTGGACCTGTTTGGTCGCCTGGACATCGTCATCAACAATGCTGGAATCAACAATGAAAAGAACTGGGAGAAGACCATACAAGTTAACCTGGTGAGGTGTCAAGATGATTGGCGGTTTGATGGAAATATTTGTGAAAAGACTAAAATCTAAACTTAGTCTATACAGCGAAACAAAAGGCATTCTTATTGGTTATCTCTCAACTCGACGTGCTGATTTAATCCCAGTATCCCCTGCAGTCCTTTGAAGTTCCCTTGAACTTGGCCTTCTGCCCATGATGTCGTTCCTTGCATGGAAACGTGCGCAATAATCACTGCGTCAATAGAGAATGACACATCCTAAACATGCTTTAATTATCTTCCATTTTAGTTACGGCCCTGGAAACAAATGTTACAGCTGACTATGAAAATATCCAACACTTAACTTAAAACATGGCTCTGACCAATACATTAAAAGATGAATGTAGCTAAGGTGGGTTGTATTGCAAATGTGTTTCTGACCAATTTGTTTATAAAAAAAAAATGTGACCAACAATATATACTGTACTTTTGTATACAATATATAATTAAAAAGATAGTGATCAACAATATCAACAAAATAATTCATATTATTCTGTAATTGATTTCATCCAGTTGCTTGAGCAAAATTATTTAAGCAAAACCACAAAACAATAGACTCAAGTATTCCCCTGAAACTATTGTTTTTGTTTGCAATATCCCCCCAAAAATATTGATAATATAACAGGGCATTTAATCGATCGCAACTGGACTGTTCAGTTTGCATTACACAATCCTTGCAACTATTCCTAAAAGGCTCAGCGGTTCTACTCAGACTTAGATTGTTCAGATCTAGTCTAGATGCTGGTGCCAAAGCCCCAACTATTTACCTTCCAACAAAAGGAGGGCGTGCACAGACACGGATGGTTCATCACTATTGTATTGAAAAAAAACAGCTGTTGAGATGCGAAAGAGAAACTCTTGTGTCAATGCCAACAGTCGTTAAAACGGAATTCCCCCTCGTTAGCTTGGAGGCAACGTGTGGCAAAGCGATCATTGCGGAACAACCACTACCAGCCCAAAATCAGTCATTGGACTGGAATCACCCACGTTAACATTCCATTCAGTTGTAAAAAAATGGCACAAAAGGAGCACCTGGAAATGGAACGTTTCTAACGACAGTACAAATATAGCTCATGAACAGAGGCGGTGGTTTGCAACACCACATACTCCTACATACAACACAACCCTTTCAAGCATTCCTAAAAGGCTCAACAAGTTTGCGTCCGACAAATCACAAGAGTTAGGAACTTTCCGGTTCTCCCTACCAGTTCTTTTTCAAGAGGTACAGTGTTGTCCCTCACAGCCCAGTGGCCTGTGACTCGTACAGTATACCTTTTTGGAGGGTGGGCTCAGGGGCCGTACTTATCAAGCTTCTTAGAGTGCCATTTTACACTTAAGTCCTGAGAATTTGCGAAATTTAGTCCTACTCTCAAACTTAAGAATAAAAGCTTTTTATCAACGTTCTTAAGTCAAAGAATCACTCCTACTCTCCACGATATTTAAGAGACCTTCAGAGGTGTCTTAAGTGGTTAGGAGTTGCCAGCAGGGGATGGCACTGAGGCGAGAGACGTGCGCGAACGTTCAGGGAACGGAACAATGTTTTTTTTTTTGATGACGAGCAGCTGATCAAACGGTATCGTTTAGACAGAGCGGATATTATTTTTGTCACAGATTTAATACTTTCCGATTCCTTGATTTCTGCATGTCTGCAGTGGGCTAGTGTATATATAGAGCCACCCACACCAGTTTCAAATTAGTTGCCTAATTAATGAATTGGAAAGAAAATGTTATGACAGTAGCGTATGTGTGTGGCCGTGAGGTGAGTGACGTCAGTGAGTGTGTGGGCGATAGAAGAGAGGGAGCGGTAGCATGAGTGCCGGCGGGGACTAGTTTGTTTTGTATTATTTTGTAGTTTATTGTCAAAATATACACTCCCATTGTCCACTTAAATATTTCCAAGATATTTCTTTATTCTTAGACAACGGATTCCCTTCCGTGATTGGTCATTTCTATGGACACAGAAATGACGTCACCTAAAATTGCGTTTACGGCACATAGTAATGTCGTAATTCAGCTCTGAGTGTGACACTTAAGATTCAGTCCTACACTTCGCTGAAAGTGTGAGTAAGACGCTTGATAACTAACTTTTAAGTGCAGCTTTCAGCGAAGAATTTATTTACTCTTAAGTCAACTCTTAGCAGACTTCTTAGGAGTAATTCTAAGAAGCTTGATAAGTACGGCCCCAGGTGTGTAATTCCTTCGTGTTGCTACGATGGAACGTGGATGGACGTTGTTGAGCTACTAGTCTGGATTGTGCCAAATTAGTGAGTCTCAAACGGGTGTGTGCACGTTATGAAATTGTAGTTGAGAATGTTTCCCAAATTTGAAGTTTTAATTGAACTTCAATAGAGGCTGCAACAGCAAGTATAAATGCATTTCCAATACGAATTTAAAAATTCCATATAATTCTAATGATTATTTTTGGTTGCTTTGTGGACTTGGAGAAGGCATTCAACCGTGTACCCCGGGAAGTCCTGTGGGGAGTGCTCAGAGAGTATGGGGTATCGGACTGTCTGATTGTGGCGGTCCGCTCCCTGTATGATCAGTGTCAGAGCTTGGTCTGCATTGCCGGCAGTAAGTCGGACCAGTTTCCAGTGAGGGTTGGACTCCGCCAAGGCTGCCCTTTGTCACCGATTCTGTTCATAACTTTTATGGACAGAATTTCTAGGCGCAGTCGGGGCGTTGAGGGGATCCGGTTTGGTGGCTGCAGGATTAGGTCTCTGCTTTTTGCAGACGACGTGGTCCTAAAGGCTTCATCTGGCCAGGATCTTCAGCTCTCACTGGATCGGTTCGCAGCCGAGTGCGAAGCGACTGGGATGGGAATCAGCACCTCCGAGTCCATGGTTCTTGCCCGGAAAAGGGTGGAGTACCATCTCCGGGTTGGGGAGGAGATCTTGCCCCAAGCTGGGAAGTTCAAGTACCTCGAAGTCTTGTTCACGAGTGAGGGAAGAGTGGATCGTGAGATCGACAGGCGGATCGGTGCGGCGTCTTCAGTAATGCGGAAGCTGTATCGATCCGTTGTGAAGAAGGAGCTGAGCCGGAAGGCAAAGCTCTCAATTTACCGGTCGATCTACGTTCCCATCCCCACCTATGGTCATGAGCTTTGGGTTATGACCAAAAGGACAAGATCACGGGTACAAGCGGCCGAAATGAGTTTCCTCCGCCGGGTGGCGGGGCTTTCCCTTAGAGATAGGGTGAGAAGCTCTTCTTCAAACTAAAGCCGCCGCTCCTCTACACCGAGAGGAGCCAGATGAGGTGGTTCGGGCATCTGGTCAGGATGCCACCCGAACGCCTCCCTAGGGAAGTCTTTAGGGCACGTCCGACCGGTAGGAGGCCACGGGGAAGACCCAGGACACGTTGGGAACGCCTCGGGATCCCCCGGGAGGAGTTGGACTAATTGGCTGGGGAGAGGGAAGTCTGGGCTTCCCTGCTTAGGCTGCTGCCCCCGCGACCCGACCTCTGATAAGCGGAAGAAGATGGATAGATGGATTATTTTTGGTGTATTCCACAATCAGTTTTTTTTTGTATATTTAATACATGATTGTTTCACATAGCAATATTATCGCAATGACCCTCATGTACATTACATTTTAATTACCGCCAAGATTGTTCTTAAACAATTAAGAAAAAAAAAGCGTATCCTTTTAAACAAAATAAATGTGATGTATCAAAAAAATAACATGATTAAAAGAAAATACACATTTGACCAGAATGCTGTAACAAAGTATTCAAAATTTTACAAAATTGTTTGATTTAGGTTTGTAAACAATTTGTATTTTAGCCAAAAACGTTATTCGTGACACATTTTATTTTGACACTAAATTATCTGAATTGCAACAGATTTAATTCTACTTCCTGTGATTCTAATTCAAATGTTACTTCAACATCCTATGTGTTGAAGCCAATTCAATTCATATTTTGATTCAAAATGGAAATGTTGCACTAATATAGTGGCTACATGACGATAGCTTGATATTAGGATGGTGTTGTGATTTGATGGTTCTTCCAGCCAGCTGCCAGTGTCGAATTGTGCAATGGTCTTGTATGCAGTGATTTAGTTTTCTTTAATTCTTTGGAGTGGAAACCCAACATCTGCAAACGGGATGGGCTGGCATTGAAACTCTTGTAATTCTAACCAGGTGTTCTTGTGTGTGTTCTTGTATTTCTACACTTCTTGAGACATCGAAAAGTAGCTTCCATATGGGGACCGGTGAACAAGTTAGGACATAAATCATGGTCCCAATATGGAAAACCATTGCATCCGATAGAGAGCCAAATACTAGAGTCCGTGAACATTGCTCCAAAGTCAGGATTTGTTAGTTGATTTAATGTGCATACAAAATTAAACAGACAGGTGCTATTCATCCCCGAAAAAACTCGGCAGGTGAACAGCTGATTTTACGACTTCCGGTGCTGACGCAAGACAACCCGCGTCCCATATGTGACCCTAGGATTAACAAATACACTGCGGCTCTAAGACTATAGTGGCCATTAACAGTTAGTTTCTACAGCTGGGTTGACCAAAGTGTGGCACAGGGGCCATCTGTGGTCCGTGACTCAATTGTCATCAGCCTTAAGCACATTACAAAAACAAAAAATTGATCATTTGTACCCCTCGTGGTGAAATCTATCAAAATTAGGGTGGTCCCAAAAAGGAGGGATTCTTCAAATTGACTGTTTTAAAAGGGCTCCCCCTCTGGTCAACATATGAAATAAGTGTGTAAGAAATTGAAATGTGCCGCCTTTGGCCAAAATGAATACAAAAAATATGTATATAGAGACATACTTTAATAATTTGAAGTAAATATTGAAGATTAAAAACCAATTACAAACAATAAATTCAACAAAAAAATTAAAGCTTTTTTATATTTGCATAGTTTGTATATATTAATGTTGTAAATGCAAATATGTATACATCTAGAAAGGGTGGTCCTACAGAGGTAGGCAGGTCTCAAGAAGGTAACAAATACGTGTGTGTGTGTGTGTAATGCAACACAGCAGGTCCATGAAATTATCCTTGGGCATCTTCTATTTATTATGCTGAAGAACTTCATGTTCTGTATTTTCCTTTGCACAACCGACAAATGTGGATCCCTTTTGCCATCTTCGTGCGTCGAGGAGGAAATTCCTCATAAACAGACATAATCAGCACAGGCTTCCGAGAGGCTCTATCTAGTGTTCTATCTTGTTTTCTTGCGTGTGCCGGGAGGAAAATATAGACAGACATCTTGCCTCTTGTTAGTCCAGTGGTTCTTAACCCCTTGTGTGGTGTTCGGGTCTGTGGGACCTGTTTTCATTTTTTTATTAAAAAGAAAAATGATACAATTAATTGATCTTTCAAACAGACTCACTGACTTTGGCTCATTTTCTGTGAAGAACATAAATCAGAATACATATTTAATGACCATACCCCCCCCCCCCTACACATTTATATTACATATAAGATGTCCGGGTCTAGTAGAAGTGTGGAAATTGATGTTCTGTGTACCGCACACATACACAGCAGGCCTAAACAGGAGGAGGACAGAGTGTAGGTACACAGAACGTCAGAGGGTCAAATGTGCGAGAAAATGAGAGCAGACCGTGTTGACAAACAATGTTGCAACCTTGTGTGCAGGTGCAGAAACACAAAAGAAGAATCCCTGTGGGATGCGGAAACTGGCAGAGAAATTTTCCGTGCAACGTTCATATTGTTACTCAGCCAGTGTTTGTGGGTCTGATGGACCCGTTGCATTTTGTGGCTTTTAATGCCTCACAATCAAACACTTTTATGTTAAAATACTGAACAGCTGTTTACCTTATCCCAATAAACGTCTGTTCAGTATGCAAAATGCAACGGGTCCATCAGACCCACAAACGCTGGCTAACAATATGAGCATTACACAAGGGTTAAGCACGGGGGAGAGGGGTTAGTGCATCTGCCTCAAAATACGAAGGTCCTGAGTAGTCCTGGGTTCAATCCCGGGCTCGGGATCTTTGTGTGTGGAGTTTGCATGTTCTCCCCGTGACTGCGTGGGTTCCCTGCGGGTACTCCGGCTTCCTCCCACCTCCGAAGACATGCACCTGGGGATAGGTTGATTGGCAACACTAAATGGTCCCTAGTGTGTGAATGTTGTCTATCTGTGTTGGCCCTGTGATGAGGTGGTGTACGCTGCCTTCCACCCAAATGCAGCTGAGAGGCTCCAGCACCCCTCGCGACAAGCAGTAGAAAATGGATGTATTTTTTTCATTTAATTTTTTTTTTACTCAATATTACATTTATAATGACTTAAAGGCCTACTGAAATGAATTTTTTTTATTTAAACGGGAATAGCAGATCCATTCTGTGTGTCATACTTGATCATTTCGCGATATTGCCATATTTTTGCTGAAAGGATTTAGTAGAGAACGACGATAAAGATCGCAACTTTTGGTATCTGATCAAAACAACCCTTGCCCGTACCGGAAGTAGCGTGACGTCACAAGACAAAGGATTCCTCACAATTCCGCTTTGTTTACAATGGAGCGAGAGACATTCGGACCGAGAAAGCGACGATTACCCCATTAATTTGAGCGAAGATGAAAGATTCGTGGATGAAGAACTTTAGAGTGAAGGACTACAGTGTAGTGCGGGGTGTATCTTTTTTCGCTCTGACCGTAACTTAGGTACAAGCTGGCTCATTGGATTCCACACTCTCTCCTTTTTCTATTGTGGATCACGGATTTGTATTTCAAACCACCTCAGATACTATATCCTCTTGAAAATGAGTCGAGGAATGCGAAATGGACATTCACAGTGACTGAACATGTAAATACACGGTTAATAATTTTCAGCTTTGCGAAGCTAAAAAAAATAGAAGCTAACTTAGCTACAGAGCTAACGTGATAGCATCAGTCTCAAATGCAGATAGAAACAAAATTTAAAAAAAACCCTGACTGGAAGGATAGACAGAAGATCAACAATACTATTAAACCATGAACATGTAAATACACGGTTAATTTTCAGCTTGACGAAGCTAAAAAAAAATAGAAGCTAACTTAGCTACGGAGCTAACGTGATAGCATCAGTCTCAAATGCAGATAGAAACTAAATTAAAAAAAAACGACTGGAAGGATAGACAGAAGATCAACAATACTATTAAACCATGAACATGTAAATACACGGTTAATTTTCAGCTTTGCGAAGCTAAAAAAATAGAAGCTAACTTAGCTACAGAGCTAACGTGATAGCAGGCTCAAATGCAGATAGAAACAAAATTTTAAAAAACCCTGACTGGAAGGATAGACAGAAGATCAACAATACTATTAAACCATGAACATGTAAATACACGGTTAATAATTTTCAGCTTGACGAAGCTAAAAAAAAATAGAAGCTAACTTAGCTACGGAGCTAACGTGATAGCATCAGTCTCAAATGCAGATAGAACCTAAATTTAAATAAAAAAAACCCTGACTGGAAGGATAGACAGAAGATCAACAATACTATTAAACCATGAACATGTAAATACACGGTTAATAATTTTCAGCTTGACGAAGCTAAAAAAAAATAGAAGCTAACTTAGCTACGGAGCTAACGTGATAGCATCAGTCTCAAATGCAGATAGAACCTAAATTTAAATTAAAAAAACCCTGACTGGAAGGATAGACAGAAGATCAACTATACTATTAAACCATGAACATGTAAATACACGGTTAATAATTTTCAGCTTGACGAAGCTAAAAAAAAAATAGAAGCTAACTTAGCTACGGAGCTAACGTGATAGCATCAGTCTCAAATGCAGATAGATCCTAAATTTAAATTAAAAAAAACCCTGACTGGAAGGATAGACAGAAGATCAACAATACTATTAAACCATGAACATGTAAATACACGGTTAATAATTTTCAGCTTGACGAAGCTAAAAAAAAATAGAAGCTAACTTAGCTACGGAGCTAACGTGATAGCATCAGTCTCAAATGCAGATAGATCCTAAATTTAAATTTAAAAAAACCCTGACTGGAAGGATAGACAGAAGATCAACAATACTATTAAACCATGAACATGTAAATACACGGTTAATTTCAGCTTGGCGAAGCTAAAAAAAAATAGAAGCTAACTTAGCTACGGAGCTAACGTGATAGCATCAGTCTCAAATGCAGATAGATCCTAAATTTAAATTTTAAAAAACCCTGACTGGAAGGATAGACAGAAGATCAACAATACTATTAAACCATGAACATGTAAATACACGATTAATAATTTTCAGCTTGACGAAGCTAAAAAAAAAATAGAAGCTAACTTAGCTACGGAGCTAACGTGATAGCATCAGTCTCAAATGCAGATAGAACCTAAATTTAAATAAAAAAAACCCTGACTGGAAGGATAGACAGAAGATCAACTATACTATTAAACCATGAACATGTAAATACACGGTTAATAATTTTCAGCTTGACTAAGCTAAAAAAAAATAGAAGCTAACTTAGCTACGGAGCTAACGTGATAGCATCAGTCTCAAATGCAGATAGATCCTAAATTTAAATTAAAAAAAACCCTGACTGGAAGGATAGACAGAAGATCAACAATACTATTAAACCATGAACATGTAAATACACAGTTAATTTCAGCTTGGCGAAGCTAAAAAAAAAATAGAAGCTAACTTAGCTACGGAGCTAACGTGATAGCATCAGTCTCAAATGCAGATAGAACCTAAATTTAAATAAAAAAAACCCTGACTGGAAGGATAGACAGAAGATCAACTATACTATTAAACCATGAACATGTAAATACACGGTTAATAATTTTCAGCTTGACGAAGCTAAAAAAAAATAGAAGCTAACTTAGCTACGGAGCTAACGTGATAGCATCAGTCTCAAATGCAGATGGATCCTAAATTTAAATTAAAAAAAACCCTGACTGGAAGGATAGACAGAAGATCAACAATACTATTAAACCATGAACATGTAAATACACAGTTAATTTCAGCTTGGCGAAGCTAAAAAAAAATAGAAGCTAACTTAGCTACGGAGCTAACGTGATAGCATCAGTCTCAAATGCAGATAGAAACTACATTTTAAAAAAAAAACCCTGACTGGAAGGATAGACAGATCAACAATACTATTAAACCATGAACATGTAAATACACGGTTAATAATTTCCAGCTTGGCGAGGCTAAAAAAAATAGAAGCTAACTTAGATGCGGCGGCGGGCATTGTACGCTTTTGACGACACCCCGGCCGCCATGAGTCGGCAAACATATTTTTCCCCAAAGTTGCGTACGTGACATGCACATATCGACACGCATGTACGGGCAAGCGATCAAATGTTTGGAAGCCAAAGCTGTACTCACCGTAGTGCGTCTGCTATCCTGCTCAAAACACAACACAACCTCCTGGTGTTGCTGCAGCCAGCCGCTAATACACCGATCGCACCTACAACTTTCTTCTTTGCAGTCTCCATTGTCCATTAAACAAATTGCAAAAGATTCACCAACACAGATGTCCAGAATACTGTGGAATTTTGTCGAAGAAAACGGAGGTATTTGAATTGGGTCCAAAAACTTCCCTTGACCTCGTGACGTCACGCGCATACGTCATCATACCGCGACGTTTTCACGAGGAAGTTTCCCGGGAAATTTAAAATTGCACTTTATAAGTTAACCCGGCCGTATTGGCATGTGTTGCAATGTTAAGATTTCATCATTAATGTATAAACTATCAGACTGCGTGGTCGGTAGTAGTGGCTTTCAGTAAGCTACCATAGCTCAGGGTCACTATAGTTGCTGGTAGAATTAAATTGTGTCACGTGGTTAAAAAGTGATTCTGAAGCGTAGACTTTGCACATCTCTTCCTCCAGTGGTCCCCAGATAAATTGCGTTTGCGATCTCTGGGCTAGTCCCAACTGCAACTCGAGACCTAAGCGAGGGATCTGTGCATAAAGCCCCAAAACAAAATCTGTACCAAGAGACGGCTTACTTCGAAACAGGATCCCCCCCCACTGCAGCAAAGCCCCCAGCTAAATCAAAGGGTAATGTGGCCCTGCCGCACCCCGCCATGTCATAAATGGGCGTGTGCCAGCCACCCATAAGACTTTGGGCCTGGTCTATGAAATGTTTGCATGTATTAAAACACGTGCAAACTTGATAGCGCGCGTAAAGCGGATCTACTAAGCTTGCGCGCAAAGTATTGAGTCTCTTAAATGAGCAAAATGGACCGCATAATCCATTTAGCGTATTTGTCTTCGTGTAGGTCAGGGGTGTCCAAACTTTTTCCACTGAGGGCCGCAAACGGAAAAATTAAAGCATGTGGGGGCCATTTTGATATTTTTTATTTTCAAACCATAACAAAATATATGGATTTTTTGTATTTATTTTACCTTTAGGGGTCCCGGGGACCATAAAGGGTCTCAGTTATTAAAATGTTAAAAATAAGTCTAATTTGTATTATTTTGTAACGCTTACAGTAAATTTCTATATCAACTTAAAAAAAAAAAAGGTTTTATGGCTTTTCTGTCACACTGTTTTTTAGAGTAAAACCGAAATATGCAGTATTTAGTAATTAGAGCCCTAAAATATAAATAATGCAGGACACCGTTGATTTTAATTATTTAATATTTGAGTCATTACAGGGAAAAGATAAACAAAATACCACTGAATGTATTTGGGATCCAAAAATTGCCCCACTCATAAAGTGATACATTTTTATTTTTTTTACTTTGATCACTTAAGTTACGAGATCAACTTCAGATATATCTGTCGATTTTTACGTTTGAACTATTTTGTTTGTTTTATGCTCTTTAGTCAAAGAAAACATTGTTTTTATATGGCAACTACACAATATATGCAATATTTACCATTATGAAACACTTTAAAGTGAAAAATTTGAACTAATTGGAGCTTTGAAAATAATTATAACATGGATTTTTTGTCATTTTTTTCTTTTTTGAGCAGTGGCAAAAAAGAAACAAAAGAAAAAAAAAACAGCCTGCATGGCAGCTTTGTGTCAACATTGCAACTTTTTCTCGTTAGATTTCACCTCATTCCACTTTTTTTAATGTTCATTTTTGTTTTTTGCAATAGCATTTCCAGAATGTGTGGCGGGCCGGTAAACAATTAGCTGCGGGCCGCAAATGGCCCCCGGCCCGCACTTTGGACACCCCTGATGTAGGTAGATGCAGAATATATGCTGATTATCAGAACAGCCACAATACTTGGAGGAGATGCCCATATTGGAAACCCTAACCCCTATTTATCACACACAATGTGATTTATTAAGACTAAAACCTATTTAGCTATAATCTGGTACAGAACATATCTGTCTTTGAGCTTAATGTTTCTGTGCATTGTCCCTTCAAATAAAGACTAAACTAAACATTCTCACCATCTCCCACCGCTGTTAGTTAATGCGTTAGACCAGGGGTGTCCAAACTTTTTCCACCGAGGGCCGTACACGGAAAAATTTAAGCATGCGGGGGGCCATTTTGATATTTTTCATTTTCAAACCTTAACAAAATATATGGATTTTTTTTTTTTTAAATTTTTAACCTTTAGGGCTCCCGGGGACTATAAATGGTCTCAGTCATTAAACTGTTAAAAAAAAAAGTTTTTTTGTTTTTTTTTAATTTAACGCTTACAATAAATCTCTATATCAACTTGAGGTTGATATAAAGTAAAAAAAAAAAAAAAAGTTTTCTGTCAAAGACAACTTTGTTTTTTATAGTAAAACTGAAATATGCAGTATTTAGTAATTAGAGCCCTAAAAGATCAATAATGCAGGACACCATTGATTTTAATTTATTCAATATTTTTGAGTAATCACAGTAAAAGGTTAAATAAAATCCTACTAAATATATTTGGGATCCAAAAGGTCCCCCACTCATAAAGTGATACATTTTTATTAGTTTTTTTTTTAACTTTTCACTTAAATTACGAGAAACTTCAGATATGTCGATTTTACGTTTGAACTATTTTGTTTGTTTTATGCTCTTTTGTCGAATAAAACTTTGATGTTTTTATATGGCAACCACACAATATATGCAATATTTTTTCCACATAAAACATTTTAAAGGGATATGTTTAAATAATTCATTATAACATAGATTTTTAGTCTTTTTTTTTTAGCAATGGCAAAAAAAAGACAAAAGAAAAAAATCAGCCTGCATGGCAGCTTTCTGTCAACATTGCAGCTTTTTCTTGTTAGATTTCACCGCATTCCACTTTTTTAAAATGTTTTTTTAAATTTTTGCAATATTATCAATTTTGCAATTTTTGCAGAATGTGTGGCGATTAGCTGCGGGCCGCAAATGGCCCCCGGGCCGCACTTTGGACACCCCTGCGTTAGACACTAATGGCCTGATCTATCAAAGGTTTTGCGTGTACTAAAACACGTGAAAACTTGATATCACACGCAAAGCTGACTGTCTCTCTTAAGTGAGCAGAATAAGGAGCGCAATCCATTGTGCGTGTCTGCCTTCATGAATATGCAGAATTTATTCTGATCATCAGAATTCCCACAATACGGAAATGTAAATCTAACCATTCAGCATGTGCCTTATGATTTATCAAGGCTGATCACTCTTTTGCATCTTTATTTAGCACCTCTGAGAAGTGCAAACTCTCTCCATCAGTTTGGGGGTCTTTGGCCTGGAAAACGCTGAAGATCCCGGGTCGCACATTGAAAAATCAAAGCTAGCGGGGGCCGTTTTGATATTTTTTATTTTAAAAACCAATACAACATATGTATAAAAAAATATACATTCAGGCTTCCACTCAGGCTTTATCCCGGGGACCCCAAAGGGTTTTAGTCTAAAAAATATTTTAAAAATTTGTCATTATTCAGTATTTGTTATTATTGAAGTTTTTAAATCTCTAGATCAACATTAGGTCTGTCAATATAAAAAAAAATTAAGATTTAAATTGTATCCTTTTTGTCAAAGAAAACCCTTTTTTTTAATGAAAAAAATACAAAATATGCAATGTTTTCACCCAATAAATTTTTTAAGTGGGATATTTGAGATTATATAATTGGCAAAGACACTTAAAAACTAATCACACTAAAATTGTAGGGGATCCAAAAGGGTCCTACTCATTAAAGTGTTAAAAAATATATATATATTTTTTTTTTTTTACTGTTTACTTTTAACACAATCTTGAGATCAACTTCAGATCGGTCAATTATAAGTTTTGTTTATTTTTTTTTGTTCGTTTTAGGCCCTTTAAAAAAAAAAAAAAAGAGCTCGTTTTTTTACATGGCAAACACAAAATATGCAACATTTTCCCCCCAAAATATCTCAAAATATTAAATGTGATGTAATTGGAGCCTTGAATAGGTCAATAATTCATAATGACATTGATTTTAATTCATTATTTTTTGAGCAATGACACTTAAAAACTAATCACACTAAAATTGTAGGGGATCCAAAAGGGTCCTACTCATTAAAGTGTTAAAAAATATATATATATATATATTTTTTTTTTACTGTTTACTTTTAACACAATAATCTCGAGATCAACTTCAGATCTATCTGTCAATTATAAGTTTTGTTTATTTTTTTGTTTGTTCGTTTTAGGCCCTTTAAAAAAAAATAAAAAAAAGAGCTCGTTTTTTTACATGGCAAACACAAAATATGCAACATTTTCCCCCAAAAATATCTCAAAATATTAAATGTGATGTAATTGGAGCCTTGAATAGGTCAATAATTCATAATGACATTGATTTTAATTCATTATTTTTTGAGCAATGACACTTAAAAACTAATCACACTAAAATTGTAGGGGATCCAAAAGGGTCCTACTCATTAAAGTGTTAAAAAATATATATATACATATTTTTTTTAACTGTTTACTTTTAACACAATAATCTCGAGATCAACTTCAGATCTATCTGTCAATTATAAGTTTTATTGTTGTTTATGTTTTTTGTTTGTTCGTTTTAGGCCCTTCTTTAAAAAAAAAAAAAAAAAGCTTGTTTTTTTTACATGGCAAACACAAAATATGCAACATTTTCCCCCAAAAAATATCTCAAAATATTAAATGTGATGTAATTGGAGCCTTGAATAGGTCAATAATTCATAATGACATTGATTTTAATTCATTATTTTTTGAGCAATGACACTTAAAAACTAATCACACTAAAATTGTAGGGGATCCAAAAGGCTCCTACTCATTAAAGTGTTAAAAAATATATATATATTTTTTTTTTTTACTGTTTACTTTTAACACAATAATCTCGAGATCAACTTCAGATCTATCTGTCAATTATAAGTTTTATTGTTGTTTGTTTTTTGTTTGTTCGTTTTAGGCCCTTTTAAAAAAAAACAGCTCGTTTTTTTTACATGGCAAACACAAAATATGCAACATTTTCCCCAAAAAATATCTCAAAATATTAAATGTGACGTAATTGGAGCCTTGAATAGGTCAATAATTCATAATGACATTGATTTTGATTCATTATTATTTTTTAAAGAAAGAAACAGCCTGCATGGCAGCTTTGTGTGATTAGAGTAAACATAACTGTTTTTAACTTTTAACTTTTAACTGCTTTTTATCTAACAAAATTGTTCTAAGGGTAATTTTGTATTTGCTTTTTTAATGTGTATCTTACTTCTGTTAATTTTTTTTTTTAGTCTGTCCTTTGCCTTTATTTCTTTGTGGTGTACAGCCCTTTGTTTTTCAACTGTGGTTGTTTTTAAAGGGCTTTATAAATAAAGTTGGTATGGTATAGCTATATTTTCTTGTTACATTTCACCTGTTTGCTCTTTAAATACCACTTTTAATGTTTTGTTTTTTTTTCAATCGTATTTTTAAAATGTACCATGGGCCGCAAATGGACACCCCTGCCTTAACCTGAAGCATAATTGGTCAAGAGACAGCTCGTACCCCAAAAAACTTGTGAGTGGGGGCACTCGTAAGCCAAAGTAGCATTTAATATGTACACCATGTTTCAATGTCTGCCAGGCAGACACGATTTTACTGAGATTGACTTTTCAACGCCTTACGAGCAGGTTATTCAACATTTCGCACCTTTGGCAGCTGCGTTTGTATGTTGTGACAAATGTTAACAATGACAACCTTGTCCCTTTCCTTACAGACCTCTGTAATAAATGGAACTTACTTGGCTCTGGAACACATGAGTAAAGAGCACGGAAAGGAAGGAGGCACAATAATCAATGTATCTTCTATGGCAGGTAACAGTTACACACTCTTATACATACAATGCATGTGAATACTGTAGGGCAGGGTTTTTTTTTTTTGGTTTTTTTTACCTTGGGGTCCAACTTTTCCACTATAGAGGGAAACTCATAAATGAACACTATACTAGTAATCTTACTGTTTATTTTAATCGTATTCAATAATTACATCCACCCTATTTACAGCTTACAATAGGGTACCGGTACCAAAATGTATTTCGATACTTTTTGATACTTTTCTAAATAAAGGGGGTGACAAAAAATGGCATTATTAGCTTTATTTTAACAGAAAACCTTACGGTAAATGAAACGTATATTTCCTATTGCAACTGAAGAACAATTTTGGCCTTAAATAAAATAAGTGAACATACAAGACAACTTGTCTTTTATTATTAAGTAAGCAAACAAAGGCTCCTAATTTAGTCCGCTGACATATGCAGTAACATTGTGTCATTTATCTACCTATTTTGTCAACATTATGAGGGACAAGCTGTAAAAATGTATTATTAATCTACTCGTTTATTTACTGTTAATATCTGCTTACTTTCTCTTTTAACATGTTCTACCTGCACTTGTGTTAAAATGTAATAATCACTTATTCTTCTGTTGTTGGATACTTTACATTAGTTTTGGATGATACCACAAATTTTGGTATCAGTCCGATACAAAGTAGTTACAGGATCATACATTGGTCATATTCAAAGTCATCATGTGTACAGGGACATATTTCCTGAGTTTATAAACATAACATAGAATTTTTTTAAATTAAAAGATTTTGTGATGATAAAAAAATTTGTGCGTGTGATTTCATCCCTACAAGCCTGTTTTGCAGGCTTGTAGGGATGAAATAGCCTTTATTTCTTTCAAAAAATTGGGTTAAAGTGTGTGTAAAAACAGAGGCTATTTCATTCCTACAATCCTGCAAAACAGGCTTGTAGGGATTAAATAGCCTCTTTCTTTCTCTTTTTTTCTTCCACCCATCCATTTTCTACCGCTTGTCCTTTCTTTCTCTTTCTTTTTCTTTTTCTTTTTCTTTCTCTTTCTTAGCACGATGTCACATGATAGATTGGAAAATATATTTTTAGACAATATGATTTGCCTGAGCGGCTAGGAGACACCGAGATTAACAAGCGGTAGAAAATGGATTAGAAAGGACAGATTTAAAAAAAAATAAAAAACAGTAATCAAAAAATATATATATATTTTTTTTTCAATCAATCAATGTTTATTTATATAGCCCTAAATCACAAGTGTCTCATTTTTAACTTGGGACTTCTCGCGGGCTGTAGTTTGGGGACCCCTAACCTAGAGTATTAGTATCATTAGTTACCTTGTGTTTTGTTTTTGTTTTTTTTTCTCCCCAGCCTTCTGCCCGATTGTAGCTGAGATAGGCTCCAGTGACCCCGAAGGGAATAAGCGGTAGAAAATGGATGGATGGATGAGTTTTTTTTTTTGTTTTTTGTTTTTTGGAGGGGTTCTTAGAACGGTTGCCTTAAAGGCCTACTGAAAGCCACTACTACCGACCACGCAGTCTGATAGTTTATATATCAATGATGAAATCTTAACATTGCAACACATGCCAATTTTAAATTTCCCGCCACACTTCCGGTTGAAAAACTCCTTTGGATATGATTTATGCGCGTGACGTCACAAAATCCACGGAAGTGGTTGTACCCCATCGACCCGATACAAAAACCTCTTGTTTTCTTCGACAAAATTCCACAGTATTCTGGACATCTGTGTTGGTGAATCTTTTGCAATTTGTTTAATGAACAATGGAGGCTGCAAAGAAGAACGTTGTAGGTGGGATCGATCGGTGTATTAGCGGCTAAGCACAATACTTACAGCAACACAACAAGGACTACTTACTACGCCTAGCCGATGCTTGCCGCCAAACCCACGGATGAAGTCCTTCGTCGCGCCGTCGATCGCTGGAACGCAGGTGAGCACGGCTGTTGATGGGAAGATGGATTGGCGTAGGTGGAGCGCTAATGTTTTTATCATAGTTCTGTGAGGTCCGGTTGCTAAATTAGCCTTAGCGTCATTAGCAACAGCATTGTTAAGCCTTACCAGGCTGAGAATTTTTAACCGTGTAGTTACATGTACATGGTTTTATAGTATTGTTGATCTTCTGTCTATCCTTCCAGTCAGGGGTTTATTTGTTTTGTTTCTATCTTCATTTGAGAACGATGCTATCACGTTAGCTCAGTAGCTAAGTGTGTCACCGATGTATTGTCGTGGAGATAAGTCACTTTAAATGTCCATTTCGCTTTCTCGACTTATTTTCAAGAGGATATAGTATCCGAGGTGGTTTAAGATACAAATCCGTGATCCACAATAGAAAAAGAGTGTGGAATCCAATGAGCCAGCTTGTACCTAAGTTACGGTCAGAGTGAAAAAAGATGTCTTGCACTGCATTCTACTCCTTCACTCTAACGTTCCTCATCCACAAATCTTTCATCCTCGCTCAAATTAATGGGGTAATCGTCGCTCCGAATCTCTCGCTCCATTGTAAACGGGGAATTGTGAGGAATACTAGCTCCTGTGACGTCACGCTACTTCTGGTACAGGCAAGGCTTTTTTTTATCAGCGAGCAAAAGTTGCGAACTTTGTCGTCGATTTTCTCTACTAAATCCTTTCAGCAAAAATATGGCAATATCGCGAAATGATCAAGTATGATACATAGAATGGATCTGCTATTCCCGTTTAAATTAAAAAAAAAATTCATTTCAGTAGGCCTTTAATCTCAGAATGAAGATAACATGGAAGAAGCTTAAATCTAAGTTGACATACTAATAAAACATAATGGAAAGCGGAAATTGAGGCCATCCATAGGGAAAAAATGACTTTCGTAGTGGCCCGCTTTACTCGTGACCCCATTTGGCTCCCTCTCCTCAGCCAGACCATTAATTAGTAAAGATGGAAACCAAACATGCCGGAGCAGCTGCAAAGCAGATGTGCTGCAGCGCCATCATGCTGACTTCAAGTGTGACATTGATGCGCTCTAACAAGACAACCATTGCAAAACAACAGACTGCAAAAAAATAATCATCTTAACGGGCCTGCCATGTGTCTCAGGAGCATGATCCACTACCCCAGGTGGTCCGGCAGGACATTGCTCCAACGTTAGTCTTCTGGTTGAACCATTTTTTTTTTTTTTGTCAACTTCAGATCAGATACGACAGATTGTGACATTCATACACAAGGAAGTTGCGTAATAATTGAGCTGGGAAGATTTGCATAACAGCATTGCAGCAGTAATTAGTGCAGTCACAGAAGACAACATTACATTTTTGGACTCTGCTTCCTCCTTTTTACTACAAATGAAGAAGTAATGTTTTCATATGATCAGATTAGCTTTGTGTTAAAAAGTGGGCATGTTAACATGTTTTCCTTTTGTTAAAGCATCAGTTTGTGTGTGTGTGTACGTGTACAGTCGTGGTCAGAAGTTGACATACACGTGTAAAGAACATAATGGCATGGCTGTCTTGAGTTTACAATCATTTTCTATCTTATTTTTTTGTGATAGTGATTGGAGCACATACTTGTCGGTCCCAAAAAATATTCATGAAGTTTGGTTCTTTTATGAATTTATTATGGGTCGTCTGAAAATGTGAGCAAATCCGCTGGGTCGTGCGTGTGCAAAATATAAAAATCCTATGCAATTTACCGCAGCATGTTTGCACGCCCCGCGACCCAGAAAGGGACAAAGCGGTAGTAAATGGATGGATGTTTTTCTCTAGTTGCAAGTGGACTTCTTGTAGGCTGAAATGTGAACATTTCTACTGACACAGATGACAGCACATGATATAAATGTTCTTTTTACTCATTTCAAAGTAATCATTGAAGATTTGTGCTGCCTTGTCTGACATGTCACTTTTTACGGTCAGTAAGTTTCAATGCACTAAATGAGTCGGATTTGTCAAATAATTCAGTTTCTTCTATTCTCACATCTACATGTGGAGTTCTAGTTTCTGTGCCCTATATCTAATGTGAGTGTTGGCCATGCAGTGTGCCTCTCATACACTAGGGGGCGATTGTGGTCATTTAATCTTATTTAGCTATGTTAGAATGTAAATACAGTAGAGGAGCAGGCCTGGCCCTAACCAATCTGCCCCCCCCCCCCCCCCCAGAGAATACTACCACCACCATGCATGACAGTAGGATGGTGTTCCCAGGATTAAAGGCCTCACCTTTTCTTCTGCAAACATATTGCATATTGTCGCCAAACAACTCAATTTTTGTTTCTTTGACATCACATGGACAAAGATAAGACCTTCTGGAGGAAAGTTATACACAGTCAAAAATAAGAGTTGTAGAAATGATTGGAAACTCAAGACATCCATGACATTGTTCTTTACAAATGTATGTAAACTTTTGACCACGACTATGTGAATCAATTATTAAAGAGAGAGACTTTGCACAAGTTTATTATTCTGTTTTACGTCACTTAACTATAAGGATATCAACTGTTATTCTTTGTAGGTATGGTGTTCCTGGGATTAAAGGCCTCACCTTTTCTCTTCCAAACATATTGCTGGGTATTCTGGCCAAACAGCTCCATTTTTTGTTTCATCTGACCACAGAACTTTCCTCCAGAAGGTCTTATCTTTGTCCATGTGATGTCAGATGAAACAAAAAGCTACATTTGTCAATTATTTTTGCTGGTTCAAGTGAGTGGTAATGAACACCGTACAGTAACCCCTTGTTTATTGCGTCTAAATAGTTCCGGGCCTGACCGCGGTAAATGAATATTTGCGAAGAAAGATTCCTTTTTATTAGGACTGTCAAAGTTAACACAATAACACGTTAATTATAAGGTGCATTAATGGCACAATTTTTTTTTAACGCACTATTAATGCGCATACGTCCTGACTCCTCTTTGACTCTCGGTCCAAAATGTAATGGCGTTCGAAAATAGCGAGCAGAAATGCATAAGGAAAAGGGTACATTATTGAAATCTCAGATCCATAGCCATGGCAGGTTTTCCCGACAAGACTATTTTATTTTGGCAATTATTTTGACTTGGAGGGGCCCAAATTTAGAGACAAAAAATGTCTGGGGGCCGGTATATCTGATTTTTAGGCACACTAATACAAAACCTCAATGTCTGATTAAATGCTAAAAACGTTATGACAGACCACCTTAAAAAACGGAATGCAATTTTAAGTTTTTTTTACTGAATGAGACACCCAGAATGTACATGAAAATGTACATTAACTATGAAGGATAAAACACTGAATATTGACAACACATGAACGTCACACCCCCTCTCCGTCCACATATTTTACAATCAACAAAAATGCAACAAACACAGCGAAATATGAACGCAAAGGGTAAAAAAATAAAGCCACCTACTATCTGATATATCAAAGCTTTAGAACTTTGTTGTAAAAATCTCCTTCCGCGTCTGTCCCTGACACCCGCATTTCAGGCTGGCCGCTCTGGAAACACTCTGTGGAAACGCTCCCCACCCACACTGCTTGGTGCCTCGTCTGAGCTGCTGTGACTTAGATGACCATAGTAACTAATTAGATTACCATAGTAACTAGTATATCATGCAAAAGCACAGATTCCAACCATTGAAATACTTTGTATAGTTCAGGGGTCACCAACCTTTTTGAAACCAAGAGCTACTTCTTGGGTAGTGATTAATGCGAAGGGCTACCAGTTTGATACACACTTAAATAAATTGCCAGAAATAGCCAATTTGCTCAATTTACCTTTAACTCTGTTATTAATAATTAATGATATTTACACTTAATTGAACGGTTTAAAAGAGGAGAAAACACGAAAAAAATTACAATTAAATTTTGAAGCATAATTTATCTTCAATTTCGACTCTTTGAAATTCAACCGAAAAAAAGACAAAAACAAGCTAATTCGAATCTTTTTGAAAAAATTAAAAGAATTTATGGAACATCATTACTAATTTTTCCTGATTAAGATTAATTTTAGAATTTTGATGACATGTTTTAAATAGGTTAAAATCCAATCTGCACTTTGTTAGAATATATAACAAATTGGACCAAGCTATATTTCTAACAAAGACAAATCCCTATTTCTTCTAGATTTTCCAGAACAAAAATTTTAAAAGAAATTCAAAAGACTTTGAAATAAGATTTAAATTTGATTCTACAGATGTTCTAGATTTGCCAGAATAATTTTTTTGAATTTTAATCATAAGTTTGAAGAAATATTTCACAAATATTCTTTGTCGAAAAAACAGAAGCTAAAAGGAAGAATTAAATTAAAATTTATGTATTCTTTACAATAATAAACAAAAATGTTTTACTTGAACATTGATGTAAATTGTCACGAAAGAAGAGGAAGGAATTTAAAATGTGTTTAAAAATCTTAAAATCATTTTTAAGGTTGTATTTTTTCTCTAAAATTGTCTTTTTGAAAGTTATAAGAAGCAAAGTAAAAAAAATTAATGAATTTATTTAAACAAGTGAAGACCAAGTCTTTAAAATATTTTCTTGGCTTTTCAAATTCTATTTGAGTTTTGTCTCTCTTCTAATTAAAAATGCCGGGCAAAGCGAGACCAGCTTGCTAGTAAATAAATAAAATTTAAAAAATAGAGGCAGCTCACTGGTAAGTGCTGCTATTAGAGCTATTTTTAGAACAGGCCAGCGGGCTACTCATCTGGTCCTTACGGGCTACCTGGTGCCCGCGGGCACCGCGTTGGTGACCGCGGGCACCGCGTTGGTGACCCCTGGTATAGTTCAAGACTTACGGTCATTAGAAAACATCACTGCACATCATAATGGCAGCTACACTTTCCATCTTAAAGATCTAAAAAAAAAAAAATTTGGTAATGTCCGGCGGGCCAGATTGGAAAGCTCCTTAATTTGCCCAGATCTACCGTAAAACGACATTGGCGTAAACGCCTGCTGGTGCAATTTACTTCTTGTAGAGAGGTGGAGCTTTACTTCCATGTTTAGGTTACGATTGAGTGCATTGGTAGTTTAAAATGTAGATGTTACACTAACTGCTTTAGTAAAATAGTATAAAAGTTAAGCTGAAAAGAGACAGTAAACCGGAAGTATAGTATATATATATATTTTTTAGAGACTTCCATGTCATCTAAATATGTCAAGACATCTTTTCTCATACCAATCTAGTATTTTCCTGATACCAATATTTTGGTACCGGTACCAAAATGTATTTTGATACTTTTCGGTACGTTTCTAAATAAAGGGAACCACAAAAAATTGCATTGACTAACATATGTTTCTTATTGCAAGTTTGTCCTTAAATAAAATAGTGAACATATAAGACAACTTGTCTTTTTAGTAGTAAGTAAACAAACAAAGGCTCCTAATTTAGTCTGCTGACATATGAAGTAACATATTGTCATTTATCATTCTATTATGTTGTCAAAATTAAGGACAAGTGGTAGAAAATGAATTATTAATCTACTTGTTCATTTACTGTTAATATCTGCTTACTTTGTCTTAACATGTTCTATCTACACTTCTGTTGAAATGTAATAATCACTTATTCTTTTGTTGTTTGGATACTTTAAATTAGTTTTGGATGATACCACAAATTTGGGTATCGATCCGATACCAAGTAGTTACAGGATCATACATTGGTCTTATTCAAAGTCCTCATGGACATATTTCCTGAGTTTATAAACATAATATACCTTTTTTTTTAAACGAAATAAGATTTTGTGATAAAAATATCGATGCAATCATAGTAGTATCGACTATACCTGAGAGCACCACAGACTGTAGATGCTTTTAAAAAAGGCTAAAAAAAAAAACTTAAATCTTTTTTTTAGATATATGCATACTAGTTCGAGCTATTTGGCTGTTGTAGTTTTTATTTGTATTTATTTATTTATTTTTTGTTTAATACATTAGCACTTTGAGGTTGTTTACTCAATATAAAGTGCTTTTTACAAATAAAATCTATATTATTCTTATTATACGCTCCTGTACTTGGTATCATTACAGTGGATGTTAGGTGTGGATCCACCAATGGCGTTTGTTTACATTAGTACGGTGTGTAGTGAAGCATGTTTAGCTATTCCTCGTCCTGCAGTGATAATGATACTTGTAAGAAACATACTTTATTTGTCGCCATGGAGACAAGGATTAGTGATTTAGAAGTAGCTAAAACACTGCAGACTGACTACACTTTAGATTCTGGGGAAGTTATGTGATAAACAGGAGGTAAATGTTAGAATAATTATTCTAACAGAGGCTTAAAGACAAATGATGAACTTCTGGTGAGTGGACTGTGATTCTCATGTTTCCTCTGGTTCTTTCAAATCCAGCCTTTTTCCACTCGCCTCACCAGCCCGTCTACACTGCCACGAAACATGGCGTGATTGGCTTCACAAGGGTTATGGCTGTAAGACACCACACGCAATGCAATACGTGGTGCAAAACCAAAAAAAAAAATGTACACTTGAGTGTTTTCTGTCATCTTTCGCAGGACGCATCGTCCCAGAGCGACTACGGCGTCCGCATCAACGTGCTGTGTCCGGCCTTCGTCGACACCCCTATGCTGCACTCCGTTGAACAAGAGGAATACATGGGGAAATTTGTCAAGTTCAAGGACGATTTCAAACTCAGCATGAACAAGTTTGGAGTTTTACAGTGAGTTTGTCCTTCACCACACATGCAAACATCTTAATACATCACACCAGTGTTTTTCAACCTTTTTTGAGCCAAGGCACATCTTTTGCGTTGAAAAATCCGGAGGCACACCACCAGCAGAAATCACTAAAAAAACAAAACTCGGTTGACTGTAAAGTCGTCGTCGCAATTGTTTGATATGACTATAAACCATAACCAACCATGCATCAATATAGCTCTTGTCTCAAAGTAGGTGTACTGTCACCACTTGTCACATCACCCCCTGACTTATTTTGAGTTTATTGCTGTATTCCTGTGTAGTGTTTTAGTTCTTGTCTTGCGCTCCTATTTTGGTGGCTTTTTCTCTTTTTTTGGTATTTTCCTGTAGCAGTTTCATGTCTTCCTTTGAGCGATATTTCCCGCACCTACTTTGTTTTAGCGTTCAAGACTATTTAAGTTGTTGCTATCCTTAGTTGATTGTCATGTCATGTTCGGATGTACATCGTGGACGCAGTCTTTGCTCCACAGTAAGTCTTTGCTGTCGTCCAGCATTCTGTTTTTGTTTACTTCACAGCCAGTTCAGTTTTAGTTTCGTTCCGCATAGCCTTCCCTAAGCTTCAATGCCTTTTCTTAGGGGCACTCACCTTTTGTTTTTGGTTAAAGCATTAGGCACCTTTTTACCTGCACCCTGCCTCCCGCTGTTTCCGACATCTACAAAGCAAGTAGCTACCACCTACTGATATGGATATGACATACTAGCTCATTAGATGACCGTAGTAACTCATTAGATGATTGTAGTAACTCATTAGATGACCGTAGTAACTCATTAGATGACCGTAGTAGCTCTTTAGATGACCGTAGTAGCTCTTTAGATGACCGTAGTAGCTCTTTGGATGGCGACCGTAGTAGCTCTTTGGATGGCGACCGTAGTAGCTCTTTGGATGGCGACCGTAGTAGCTCTTTGGATGGCGACCGTAGTAGCTCTTTGGATGGCGACCGTAGTAGCTCTTTGGATGGCGACCGTAGTAGCTCTTTGGATGGCGACCGTAGTAGCTCTTTGGATGGCGACCGTAGTAGCTCTTTGGATGGCGACCGTAGTAGCTCTTTGGATGGCGACCGTAGTAGCTCTTTGGATGGCGACCGTAGTAGCTCTTTGGATGGCGACCGTAGTAGCTCTTTGGATGGCGGCCGTAGTAGCTCTTTGGATGGCGGCCGTAGTAGCTCTTTGGATGGCGGCCGTAGTAGCTCTTTGGATGGCGGCCGTAGTAGCTCTTTGGATGGCGGCCGTAGTAGCTCTTTGGATGGCGGCCGTAGTAGCTCTTTGGATGGCGGCCGTAGTAGCTCTTTGGATGGCGGCCGTAGTAGCTCTTTGGATGGCGGCCGTAGTAGCTCTTTGGATGGCGGCCGTAGTAGCTCTTTGGATGGCGGCCGTAGTAGCTCTTTGGATGGCGGCCGTAGTAGCTCTTTGGATGGCGGCCGTAGTAGCTCTTTGGATGGCGGCCGTAGTAGCTCTTTGGATGGCGGCCGTAGTAGCTCTTTGGATGGCGGCCGTAGTAGCTCTTTGGATGGCGGCCGTAGTAGCTCTTTGGATGGCGGCCGTAGTAGCTCTTTGGATGGCGGCCGTAGTAGCTCTTTGGATGGCGGCCGTAGTAGCTCTTTGGATGGCGGCCGTAGTAGCTCTTTGGATGGCGGCCGTAGTAGCTCTTTGGATGGCGGCCGTAGTAGCTCTTTGGATGGCGGCCGTAGTAGCTCTTTGGATGGCGGCCGTAGTAGCTCTTTGGATGGCGGCCGTAGTAGCTCTTTGGATGGCGGCCGTAGTAGCTCTTTGGATGGCGGCCGTAGTAGCTCTTTGGATGGCGGCCGTAGTAGCTCTTTGGATGGCGGCCGTAGTAGCTCTTTGGATGGCGGCCGTAGTAGCTCTTTGGATGGCGGCCGTAGTAGCTCTTTGGATGGCGGCCGTAGTAGCTCTTTGGATGGCGGCCGTAGTAGCTCTTTGGATGGCGGCCGTAGTAGCTCTTTGGATGGCGGCCGCAGTAGCTCTTTGGATGGCGGCCGCAGTAGCTCTTTGGATGGCGACCGCAGTAGCTCTTTGGATGGCGGCCGTAGTAGCTCTTTGGACGGCGGCCGTAGTAGCTCTTTGGACGGCGGCCGTAGTAGCTCTTTGGACGGCGGCCGTAGTAGCTCTTTGGACGGCGGCCGTAGAAACTCATTGGATGGCGACCGCAGAAACTAGTACATCATGCAAAACCCCAGATTCCAAGCATTGAAATACTTTGTATAGTTCAAGACTTGCGGTCATTAGAAAACATCACTGCACATCATAATGGCAGCTACACTTTCCATCTTAAAGATTTTAAAACAATTATTTGGGAATGTCCGGCAGGCCAGATTGAAAAGCTTAACGGGCCGCATGTGGCCCCCTGGGCCTTAATTTGCCCAAGTCTGCCTTAGAGCCTGTTGAAGATGAATTTGGGTTTTCTATCAGACAATAAAGGTTATCTATCTATCTCTTGGAGACTATCAGCGGCTGCTGGTCTTTCAAGGAGAGGAAGCTCATTTTCAGCTACTCTCTAAACACGAATAGTGTTTCCATTAACAGATAAAATATAGAAAGATGCTACATTTTACAAAGAAAACATCCCTTACATGATTGTAAAATTCTCCTAAACACAGAATGGAATGAAAGTGGAAAATTGCTCTGGCAGTGGTTTATACAAAACCCAAAACCAGTGAAGTTGGCACGTTGTCTATCCATCCATTTTCTACCGCTTGTCCCTTTCGGGGTTGCGGGGGGTGCTGGAGCCTATCTCGGCTGCATTCGGGTGGTAGGCAGGGTAAACCCTGGACACGTCGCCAGCTCATTGCAGGGCCAACAGACATTCACAATAGGGCCAATTTAGTGTTGCCAATCAACTTCTCCCCAGGTGCATGTTTGGGAACTGAGGAGACCAATTTTTGAAGTTTTTCAAGTAGAGTTCTTTCCCATTCTTGCTTGATGTACAGCTTAAGTTGTTCAACAGTCCGGGGGTCTCCGTTGTGGTATTTTAGGCTTCATAATGCACCACACATTTTCAATGGGAGACAGGTCTGGACTACAGGCAGGCCAGTCTAGTACCCGCACTCTTTTACTACGAAGCCACGTTGTTGTAACACGTGGTTTGGCATTGCCTTGCTGAAATAAGCAGGGGCGTCCATGATAACGTTGCTTGGATGGCAACATATGTTGCTCCAAAACCTATATGTACCTTTTCAGCATTAATGGTGCCTTCACAGATGTGTAAGTTAGCCATGCCTTGGGCACTAATACACCCCCATACCATCACACATGCTGGCTTTTACACTTTGCGCCTAGAACAATCCGGATGGTTCTTTTCCTCTTTGGTCCGGAAGACACGACGTCCACAGTTTCCAAAAAAAATTTGAAATGTGGACTCGTCAGACCACAGAACACTTTTCCACTTTGTATCAGTCCATCTTAGATGAGCTCAGGCCCAGCGAAGCCGACGGCGTTTCTGGGTGTTGATAAACGGTTTTCGCCTTGCATAGGAGAGTTTTAACTTGCACTTACAGATGTGTGGAACCACAGAGGGGTTTTTTTGTCCTCTTCGGGCTGTTCTGTTTACATTCCGGTTTCAGTCAAGTTGTTTATATTGACTTGTCTAAGGAATGTTGTTTTGTCTTTCGGAATTCCATTTTCCTTTATTCATATACAAGTTAACCAGCCAAAGGTGGCTTGTGTTACTTTTTTTGTTTGAAAAAGTTTTAAATAAATAAATAAAATAATAATAATAATATAAGTGACATGAAATAGCCTACATAAATCTGCATATTGTAGATGAGGGCTTTTTTGAGACTGGTGTTTTTTGCTTTAAAGCAGAACTGCACCTCTTTTTTTTCCCGGAATTTGGCCTATCATTCACAATCCTTACGCAAGACAAGAATACATGTTTTTTTTTTTCCTTTTTTATGCATTTTAACTCGTAAATAAATGCCAGCAAAAGCCGGTTTACAACGTAACCTTTGGGAGTCGCTCTATACTGCCTAAAAAGCGCTTAAAAATCATCTAAACACCATCAACATGGTGTGTATATATACCAGGGGTCACCAACGCGGTGCCCGCGGGCACCAGGTAGCCCGTAAGGACCAGATGAGTCGCCCGCTGGCCTGTTCTAAAAATAGCTCAAATAGCAGCACTTACCAGTGAGCTGCCTCTATTTTTTTTAATTTTATTTATTTACTAGCAAGCTGGTCTCGCTTTGCCCGACATTTTTAATCCTGAGAGACAAAACTCAAATAGAATTTGAAAATCCAAGAAAATATTTTAAAGACTTGGTCTTCACTTGTTTAAATAAATTCATTATTTATTTTACTTTACTTCTTATAACTTTCAGACAGTTTTAGAGAAATACAACCTTAAAAAGGATTTTAGGATTTTTAAACACATATACCTTTTTACCTTTTAAATTCCTTCCTCTTCTTTCCTGACAATTTAAATCAATGTTCAAGTATTTATTTTTTTATTTTTATTGTAAAGAATAATAAATTAAATTTTAATTTAATTCTTCATTTTAGTTTCTGTTTTTGACGAAGAATATTTGTGAAATATTTCTTCAAACTTGTGATTAAAATTCAAAAAAATTATTCTGGCAAATCTAGAAAATCTGTAGAATCAAATTTAAATCTTATTTCAAAGTCTTGAATTTCTTTTAAAATTTTTGTTCTGGAAAATCTAGAAGAAATTATTTCTTTGTTAGAAATATAGCTTGGTCCAATTTGTTATATATTCTAACAAAGTATAGATTGGATTTTAACCTATTTAAAACATGTCATCAAAATTCTAAAATTAATCTTAATCAGGAAAAATTACTAATGTTCCATAAATTCTTCTTAATTTTTTCAAAAAGATTCGAATTAGCTAGTTGTCTTTTTTTCGGTTGAATTTTAAAGAGTCGAAATTGAAGGTAAAATGTTTCAAAATTTAAAATTTAATTGTCATTTTTTTCGTGTTCTCTCCTCTTTTAAACCGTTCAATTAAGTGTAAATATCATTAATTATTAATAACATAGTTAAAGGTAAATTGAGCAAATTGGCTATTTCTGGCAATTTATTTAAGTGTGTATCAAACTGGTAGCCCTTCGCATTAATCAGTACCCAAGAAGTAGCTCTTGGTTTCTAAAAGGTTGGTGACCCCTGGTGTATACAGTCTAAGTTTATATGTAATGTAGTGACAAGCACATTCATAATAACATGTCATATTTATGTATTCTGCTCATTTTAAACATATGGCGGGACAACATTCGCTTTTTCCTTTTGACTACTTCACTGCAGATATCATGAGAGAAAACAAACATTATTTACTGTACAATGTCTGCTGTCATTAGGATGTTGATATATTCCCATTTAGATGAAAAATTGAGAAAAAAACAAAAAACCGTTTTTTTTGGTGTCTTTCTCACCATTACCGGGTCTAAATTGGATGCCAAAATTGACCAACTTGTCGGATTATGTCCTCATCCTTCTACTATCAAGGTGAGCGGCGTTCTTTTTGATCTGGGATAAACTTTCACGAGCACCGAGGCGAGAAAGCAGCTCACCGGCCAATGATGTCAACAACCTATAAGCTAGTTGGCTCTTTCTGATTACAGCGCCGCTATAACTATAAAATATCACTAATACTTGGCTAATATTCAAGTCAGGAAATGTAAATGCAGTATTTTTGGCGGTTTTTAGAGGGCTTTATGGGCGGAACTAAAGACGTCCTATTAACTTCATTATAAGGTGACTTTTATTTACGTTTACTTTGTAGTAGTAGTTTATTTGGACATGTTAAGTCATTTTGAAAAAACATTTTAAATCTTGATAACCTTACATGTTAAAAACAAAGCAAAATAAATACCGTATTTTCCGGACCATAGGGCGCACCAGATTACAAGGCGCACTGCCGATGAATGGTGTATGTTTGATCTTTTTTCATATATTAGGCGCGCCGGATTATAGGGCGCATTAAAGGACTAGTTGGGGGTTTTTTTTTTCTAAATGTAGAACACTTCCTTGTGGGCTACATCAGTGGTCCCCAACCACCGGGCCGTGGCCCGGTACCGGTCCGTGGACCGATTGGCGGCCGCACAAGAAATAAAAATTTTTTTTTTAATTTTTTTTAATTAAATAAACATAAAAAGCACAATATATACATTATATATCAATATAAATCAATACAGTCTGCAGGGATACAGTCCGTAAGCACATGATTGTATTTCTTTATGACAATTTATTTTTTATTTTATTTTATTTTTTTTTTAAACTACCCCCCCCCCCCCCCGGTCCGTGGGACAAATTTTCAAGCATTGACCGGTCCGCAAGTACAAAAAGGTTGGGGACCACTGGTCTACATTACATGTAATGGTGGTTTTTTGGTCAAAATGTTACAGATTATGTTTTACAGATTTTCTGACAGTCTCTTCCGGATGCGCCATTTTGTGGGCGGTCTTATTTACGTGGCTCACCTTCGGCAGCATCTTCTCCCCGTCATCTTTGTTGTAGCGGTGTAGCGTGCAAGGACGGGAGTGGAAGAAGTGTATATTGTAGTGTCCCGGAAGAGTTAGTGCTGCAAGGGGTTCTGGGTATTTGTTCTGTTGTGTTACGGTGCGGATGTTCTCCCGAAATGTGCTTTTGTCATTCTTGTTTGGTGTGGGTTCACAGTGTGGCGCATATTTGTAACAGTGTTAAAGTTGTTTATACGGCCACCCTCAGTGTGACGTGTACGGCTGTTGACCAAGTATGCTTTGCATTCACTTGTGTGTGTGTGTGTGTGAAAATTATCGAACATCCCTATTCGTGTGGCTTAGGCTAAATTATTTAAGGGGTTATCCGACATAGCCTTAACGTGAGAGGCTCCACACGACCAGTACACAAATCCTCCATATGCAAATTCCAAGTGCTTATTTGTAAAATTGTTTTAATTCCTACCTTTCCTTGCTCCCCCCCCCCCCCCCCCCCCCCCCAGGCCGTCATTCATAGCTGAAGGCATGATGAGGCTGATCTCCGACACCAGTCTAAACGGTGCAGTCATGAAGATCACATGCGCCAAAGGAATCCACTTTCACACCTACGAACCCCCGTCTGTTTGAGTACCGGCTAACGGACTCCACCCTGCACCGGAGAGCCGTAGCGAGCACAATTGTCAGCATTTTGGACAATAAGCAGGGGCGGTGTGAAGAGCAGAACCCCCCACCCCCAAAACCCCTGCACCCATTAAGTTTAACATTAATTTATGTATTGTAATGATGTAAATACAACACGACTCAATTACTCTGCTGGTGAAAGGATAATGATAAGACGTTCTATTGCAGCTTAAAATGCTAAATATGGACACCAAAAAACTGCCGTTTTCAGTGTTTCCATGCATTCAAACATCAGAGTTGATCACGTTGCTTCTGTAAATCAGTGTTATTCTTAGTCACGATTGCTATTTAAGAGGTGACTGGTATGGAAAAAAAAACCCCGTGGGATTGATTGCATGTATTGTTTGTGTTTACATAGACCCGGGGCCCCATGGATCAACATTTGCCCCTTTTTCCACGGCAAAGTTGAGGTGTATTGGGAGGGAACTGTGGGTATTTTGGAGACACTTGGAAGGGATCCTGGGTAAACTGTTGAAATAAAGCAAATTGTCAAAGAAGTACTTCTCAGACTGATTGACGTGCACACCGGAGAACAATTCATGGTAAACAAATGGATATTGAAGCATGGAGCACACTGAGGTTCCACGGAACTTGGGCGTTCCAGAGAGAGCTGACCAACTGATCAGGATTGATGATGTGAGATCATTTGGAGTTACAAACACAGTCTGAGATATTTAGATTCTTGCCTTTTTTTTTTTTTTTTTTTGGTATATATTTCCCTGGAGCATACTGTATTTTCCGGACTATAAGGCGCACTTAAAATGCATTTTTTTCCCCCTAAAACTCGACAGTGCGCCTAATGCAAGGAATACGATTGGTTGAGCTTACCCACCTCGAAACGGTTTAATTTGGTACATGGTGATAATAAGTGTGACCAGTAGATGGCAGTCAAACATAAGAAATGTGTACACAGCACTATGATTGCAAGTAAACACTATTTTACAGTGCAAAAAGTCAGTGTTCAAAAACAAGAAAAAAAATATATACAAAAATGAGGGGTATTTTATTTGAACTAAGCAAAATGATCTGCCAATAGAACAAGACAATTCGGCTTGTCGAGACTTTCCAAAACAGGTAAAATTAGCTAACCTCAATGAACCCCAAAAATACCTTAAGTATAATTCTCACTAAGTGCACTTTTTTTTGGTAGAAAAGATATTAGACCTTTTTGCTCAATATGTTGAAAAATATTCTTAAATTAAGTAAACGCTAGTGCCATTATCTTGACATAATGATATGCGCTGAGCCAACCCCTTAAACAGTGATTAAAAACATGATTCAAAGGTAGATAAAAACAGTAAAAAGGGTTTTTGTGTGTATGTATATATATATATATATGTATATGTATATATATATATGTATATGTGTATATATATATATATGTATGTGTAAGTGTATACACTGCAAAAAGCTCATGTTCAAAAACAAGAAAAAAATTAGTATTTTACTTGAACTAAGCAAAATTATCTGCCAATGGAACAAGAAAATTTGGCTTGTCAAGATTTTCCGAAACAAGTCAAATTAGCTAACCTCAATGAACCCAAATATACCTTAAAATAAGTATATTCTCACTAATAACAAGTGCACTTTTCTTGGTAGAAATAATAAAATAAGACCTTTTTTCTCAATATGTTGAAAAATATTCTTAAACGAAGTAAATGCTAGTGCCATTATCTTGACATAATGATATGCGCTTGGCATCATGATTTTTTTTTTCATGCTTGAAGAAATGATTACTTAAAAAAAAAAAGTAGTTTTATACTTGTGAGTGTTGCAACAGTTGATATTCTAGTTTGAAGCATGTTTTACTCAAACGCTAGTGCCATTATCTTGGCATCATGATTTTTTTTTTTCATGCTTGAAGTAAGAAATGATTACTTTAAAAAAAAAAAAAAGTAGTTTTATACTTGTGTTGCAACAGTTGATATTCTAGTTTGAAGCATGTTTTACTCAATATAGGTCATCAAATCTCAGCAACAAGCTGTAATATCTTACTGAGATCATTTAGGACCAAAACCCTTAAACAGTGATTAAAAACATGATTCAAAGGTAGATAAAAACAGTAAAAAGGGTTTTTGTATATATATATATATATGTATGTGTGTGTGTGTGTGTGTAAGTGTATACACTGCAAAAAGTTCATGTTCAAAAACAAAAAAATAAAAATTAGGAGTATTTTACTTGAACTAAGCAAAATTATCTGCCAATAGAAGAAGAAAATTTGGCTTGTCAAGATTTTCCGAAACAAGTCAAATTAGCTAACCTCAATTAACCCAAAAATACCTTAAAATAAGTATATTCTCACTAATAAGTGCACTTTTCTTGGTAGAAATAATAAAATGAGACCTTTTTTCTCAATATGTTGAAAAATATTCTTAAATGAAGTAAACACTAGTGCCATTATCTTGACATAATGATATGCGCTCGGCATCATGTTTTTTTTTTCATGCTTGATTACTTTAAAAAAAAGTAGTTTTATACTTGTGTTGCAACAGTTGATATTCTAGTTTCAAGCATGTTTTACTCAATATAGGTCATCAAATCTCAGCAACAAGCTGTAATATCTTACTGAGATCATTTAGGAGCCAACCCCTTAAACAGTGATTAAAAACATGATTCAAAGGTAGATAAAAACAGTAAAAAGGGTTTTTGTGTGTGTATATATATATATATATATATATATATATATATATATATATATATATATATATATATATAATATGTGTGTGTGTGTGTAAGTGTATACACTGCAAAGAGCTCATGTTCAAAAACAAGAAAAAAATTAATAAAAATTTGTATTTTATTTGAACTAAGCAAAATTATCTGCCAATAGAACAAGAAAATTTGGCTTGTCAAGATTTTCTGAAACAAGTCAAATTAGCTAACATCAATGAACCCAAACATACCTTCATTTAGGAGCCAACCCCTTAAACAGTGATTAAAAACATGATTCAAAGGTAGATAAAAACTGTAAAAAGGTTTTTTTGTATATATATATATATATATATATATATATATATATATATATAAATTGTGTATATATATATATATATATATATATATATATATATATATATATATATATAAATGTGTAAGTGTATACGCTGCAAAAAGTTTATGTTCAAAAACAAAAAAAATAAAAATAAAAATTAGGAGTATTTTACTTGAACTAAGCAAAATTATCTGCCAATAGAACAAGACAATTTGGCTTGTCAAGATTTTCGAAACAAGTCAAATTAGCTAACCTCAATGAACCCAAAAATACCTTAAAATAAGTATATTCTCACTAATAAGTGCACTTTTCTTGGTAGAAATAATAAAATGAGCCATTTTTTCTCAATATGTTGAAAAATATTCTTAAATGAAGTAAATGCTAGTGCCATTATCTTGACATAATATGTGCTCGGCATTACATTTCCTGAAACCGGCAAACGTATTCTAAAAACTAATGTATTGTTCTTAATGGAAAGGCAACAAGTTTCCTTCATATTGTCTAAAAATGCATTTTTCCATCGACAACATGACATCGCGCCAAGTGCGTGATCTTTCAGTCAATTAGTGCGCATATAAACAGCCCGGCCCCCAGCCAACATTATTTAATTGTAATTTTGAGGAATTTACCTGAATGTGCATGAACTATTTCTGTTCAAAATTGTTAGAAATGTTAAATGTTTAAATATTAACTGTCAGTTTACTGTACTGTGCCAACTGTACTACTATATGAGTACTTATTCTAATTGTTTCATTGAACCTAAAACAGCAAAGTCCATTTGGCTGTCATCTGTTTTAATATGAGACACTTTTGTGTCAAAGTCATGATTTTTTTTTTTCATGCTTGAAATAAGAAATGATTACTTTAAAAAAGTAGTTTTCTACTTGTGAGTGTTGATGACACAGCTTTGCAACAGTTGATATTCTAGTTTCAAGCATGTTTTACTCAATATAGGTCATCAAATCTCAGCAACAAGCTGTAATATCTTACTGACATCATTTAGGACCAAAACACTTAAAACAAGTAAAACACTCTAACATAAAATCTGCTTAGTGAGAAGAATTATCTTATCAGACAGAAAATAAGCAAATATCACCCTTATTTGAGATATTTCATCTTTCTTAGAATTCAGTTTTTGCAGTGTGCTAAGGCAGTAGATGGCACATAGGCCAGTAGGCTGAGTACAAGTAATGATAAAATGACATAAGAGATAAATACAATCCATAAATTATTAAACAGTGATTAAAAACATGATTCAAAGGTAGATAAAAACAGTAAAAAGGGTTTTTGTGTATATATATGTATGTGTAGGTGTATATATATATATATATATGTTTTTGGAATATTTGTATCCGGGTGGATGAGATCCGCCCGGAGTTCCTTAAGGCTCTGGATGCTGTGGGGCTGTCTTGGTTGACAAGACTCTGCAACATGGTGTGGACATCGGGGGGCGGTACCTCTGGATTGGCAGACCGGGGTGGTGGTTCCTCTCTTCAAGAAGGGGAACCAGAGGGTGTGTTCCAACTATCGTGGGATCACACTCCTCAGCCTTCCCGGTAAGGTCTATTCAGGTGTACTGGAGAGGAGGCTACGCCGGATAGTCCAAACTCGGATTCAGGAGGAACAGTGTGGTTTTCGTCCTGGTCGTGGAACTGTGGACCAGCGCTATACTCTCGGCAGGGTCCTGGAGGGTGCATGGGAGTTTGCCCAACCAGTCTACATGTGTTTTGTGGACTTGGAGAAGGCATTCGACCGTGTCCCTCGGGAAGTCCTGTGGGGAGTGCTCAGAGAGTATGGGGTATCGGGACTGTCTGATTGTGGCGGTCCACTCCCTGTATGATCAGTGTCAGAGCTTGGTCCGCATTGCCGGCAGTAAGTCAGACCCGTTTCCAGTGAGGGTTGGACTCCGCCAAGGCTGCCCTTTGTCACCGATTCTGTTCATAACTTTATGGACAGAATTTCTAGGCGCAGTCTTGATGGGTCAGTTGAGGGGATCCGTTTGGTGGCTGCAGGATTAGGTCTCTGCTTTTTGCAGATGATGTGGTCCTGATGGCTTCATCTGGCCAGGATCTTCAGCTCTCACTGGATCGGATCGCAGCCGAGTGCGAAGCGACTGGGATGAGAATCAGCACCTCCAAGTCAGAGTCCATGGTTCTCGCCCGGAAAAGGGTGGAGTGCCTTCTCCGGGTTGGGGAGGAGACCCTGCTCCAAGTGGAGGAGTTCAAGTACCTCGGAGTCTTGTTCACGAGTGAGGGAAGAGTGGATCGTGAGATCGACAGGCGGATCGGTGCGGCGTCTTCAGTAATGCGGACGCTGTATCGATCCGTTGTGGTGAAGAAGGAGCTGAGCCGGAAGGCAAAGCTCTCAATGTACCGGTCGATCTACGTTCCCATCCTCACCTATGGTCATGAGCTTTGGGTTATGACCGAAAGGACAAGATCACGGGTACAAGCGGCCGAAATGAGTTTCCTCCGCCGGGTGGCGGGGCTCTCCCTTAGAGATAGGGTGAGAAGCTCTGCCAACCGGGGGGGAGCTCAAAGTAAAGCCGCTGCTCCTCCACATCGAGAGGAGCCAGATGAGGTGGTTCGGGCATCTGGTCAGGATGCCACCCCAAATGCCTCCCTAGGGAGGTGTTTATGGCACGTCCAACCGGTAGGAGGCCACGGGAAGACCCAGGACATGTTGGGAAGACTATGTCTGGGAACGCCTCGGGATCCCCCGGGAAGAGCTGGACGAAGTGGCTGGGGAGAGGAAAGTCTGGGCTTCCCTGCTTAGGCAAATTGTTATTATATACATTTCCCCCGCGACCCAACCTCGGATAAGCGGAAGAAGATGGATGGATGGATGGAATATTTGTAAAATTGTTCAACTCCAGACATTGTATTTTGTAGAAGAAGTCTGTCAGTACGTGATATGAAAAAAAAGCCGATGTAACGCTGTTTTAATTGTTTTGCAGCTTGATCCTGAAAAATAAACAAAAGAGTTGGCCCATCTTTCGTTGTGAATAAAATGGATAAAATAGTGATTAATTGTGGGCCTCACAATAAGAAGGTCCTGGGTTGGATTCCCGAGCTCGGGTCTTTCTGTGTGGAGTTGGCATGTTCTCCCCATCACCGCGTGGGTTCCCTATAGGTCAGGGGCCGTACTTATCAAGCTTCTTAGAGTGCCATTTTACACTTAAGTCCTGAGAATTTGAGAAACTTAGTCCTACTCTCAAACTTAAGAATAAAAGCTTTTTATCAACGTTCTTAAGTCTAAGAATCACTCCTACTCTCCACGATATTTAAGAGACCTTCAGAGGTGTCTTAAGTGGTTAGGAGTTGCCAGCAGGGGATGGCACTGAGGCGAGAGAGACGTGCGCGAACGTTCAGGGAACGGAACAATGTTTTGTTTTTTTTGATGACGAGCAGCTGATCAAACGGTATCGTTTAGACAGAGCGGATATTATTTTTGTCACAGATTTAATACTTTTCGATTCCTTGTTGATTTCTGCATGTGTCTGCAGGGGGCTAGTATATATAGAGCCACCCACACCAGTTTCAAATTAGTTGCCTAATTAATGAATTGGGAAGAAAATGTTATGACAGTAGCGTATGTGTGTGGCCGTGAGGTGAGTGACGTCAGTGAGTGTGTGGGCGAGAGAAGAGAGGGAGCGGTAGCGTGAGTGCCGGCGGGGACTAGTTTGTTTTGTATTATTTTGTAGTTTATTGTCAAAATATACACTCCCATTGTCCACTTAAATATTTCCAAGATATTTCTTTATTCTTAGACAAGGGATTCCCTTCCGTGATTGGTCATTTCTATGGACACAGAAATGACGTCACCTAAAATTGCGTTTACGGCACATAGTAATGTCGTAATTCAGCTCTGAGTGTGACACTTAAGATTCAGTCCTACACTTCGCTGAAAGTGTGAGTAAGACGCTTGATAACTAACTTTTAAGGTGCAGCTTTCAGCGAAGAATTTATTTACTCTTAAGTCAACTCTTAGCAGACTTCTTAGGAGTAATTCTAAGAAGCTTGATAAGTACGGCCCCAGATCTGGGCAAAATACGGCCCGCGGGCCGTTAAGGTTTACAATCCAGCCGACGGACGTTCTGCACATTTTTTTTTTTAGACCTTTACCATCAAAACTGTCGCCGCCATTATGATGTGCAGTGCTCTTTTAAATGACCGTAAGTCTTGAACTATACAAAGTATTTCAATAGTTGAAATCTGCACTTTTGGGTGTTATATGAGTTATTACGGTAATCTACGTCACGGCAGCTCAGACCAGGAACAAAGCAGAGTGGGCGGGGCTTGTTTTCAGCGTGTCAGAAACACATTTTTACAACAAGTGTCTGCATAAAAGTGATGACCTATCATATTGTTGGTGTTTATTACCCTTTGCATTCACATTTTGCTCTTTTGTTACATTTTTGTCGTGTTTTGTAAAAGATAGTTCAAGTTAACGCACCACTGGAGGGGTGGTGAAATTTGACCCATCCCCTTGTTCCACCCACCTGAGCAGCAGCGGTGGCCACGCTCAGGAATAATTTTTTGGGTGATTCAACCCCCAATTCCAACCCTTGATGCACACAACTATGGAGGAGCTGGTCTGAGAAGTAAAAGAGGATACGATGTTCATATGTTGTAGATATTCAGTATTTTATCGTTCATAGATAATATTGTAAATCCCACTTTCTTTATTTTCATGTACATTTTTGGGTGTCCCATTCAGTAAAAAAATTTAAAATCCCATTCCGTTTTTTTGAGGTGGTCTAGTCTTAACTTTTTTAGAACTCTATCGGACATCGTGACTTTTGGTATTAGTGTTCCTGGGTAAAAAAGGGACCCAAAAACCCATACTGTACAGCTAAAGTTAAAGTACCAATGATTGTCACACACACACTAGGCATGTTGAAATGTGTCCTCCGCATTTGACCCATCCCCTTCTTCCACCCCCCTGGGAGGTGAGGGGAGCAGTGAGCAGCAGCGGTGGCCACGCTCAGGAATAATTTTTTGGGTGATTCAACCCCCAAGGTCACGGGCTTAGCTGCTTACCTGCAGTGATTTCTCCAGATCCTCTGAACCCTTTGATGATATTACGGAGCGTAGATGGTGAGATCCCTAAATTCCTTGCAATAGCTGGTTGAGAAAGGTTTTTCTTAAACTGTTCAACAATTTGCTCACGCATTTGTTGAACAATTTGTTGGAATCTACTTTTATACCCAATCATGGCACCCACCTGTTCCCAATTTGCCTGTTCACCTGTGGGATGTTCCAAATAAGTGTTTGATGAGCATTCCTCAACTTTATCAGTATTTATTGCCACCTTTCCCAACTTCTTTGTCACGTGTTGCTGGCGTCAAATTCTAAAGTTAATGATTATTTGCCAAAAAAAATGTTTATCAGTTTGAACATCAAATATGTTGTCTTTGTAGCATATTCAACTGAATATGGGTTGAAAATGATTTGCAAATCATTATATTCCGTTTATATTTACATCTAACACCATTTCCCAACTCATGTGGAAACAGGGTTTGTACCTACAAACGAGTCATAATGATGCAATATGCCTAAATAGCATGTTAGCATCGATTAGCTTGCAGTCATGGATTGGCCAAATATGCCTGATTAGCACACCACACAAGTCAATAACATCAACAAAGCTCACCTTTGTGCGTTCACGCACAGCATAAAATGTTTGGTGGACAAAATGAGACAAAGAAAGAGTGGCATTTCTGTGGCCGCATCGGAGAAAGTCATACATGTAAACTACTGAAATTAGCAGGACAAAACGGCGCTCGCCAAATACTCTCATCAGTGAAGCATGTTTCGTATAAACAGTGGGATTTCTAACAATTAGGAAGGTCTGTGTCATGTTTGCTCTCTAACAGAAACAATATTAAAACAAAAATTCTTATTTTTTTCCACCATCTTTTCCATTTTCACACATTTTTTCAAAAGCTCCATGCAGCCACCAGGGCGGCGCTAAAGAGAGCCGACCCCCGACTTAAATGAATGCATTTTATTTGTTTTTTTCCAGTAACTGCATGTACACAACTGTGAAGATTGCCACGTTATTGTGTTGTTGTTGTTGTGTCTTTTGTGACTGTTGGTAATAACTTAGCACTAGATAGGAAACACAAGGTAAGCCATTGAATGATAGCTTTATTTCAGCTTTTTAAGTGATTGTTTACTACGATGTAAGAAACTATGACTCACATTCTATCTTAGCATCGTCCTACAATAGAGTGAGTCTGACACTGGCAAAGTTAAAAAAATAATAAAAAAGGAACTTTAAAGAAAAAAAAATGTTATGTCTATATAATCACAAATACTTTAAAGGATTTCACATTTGTTGGCTCAGTCGTGTTTTACCAGTAATAACACTTTTATTTTGCTCATCTTTGTGTTTCACTACAATGCCCGGTGGATGTGTGTGTGTGTGTGTGTGTGTGTGTGTGTGTGTGTGTGTGTGTGTGTGTGTGTGTGTGTGTGTGTGTGTGTGTGTGTGTGTGTGTGTGTGTGTGTGTGTGTGTGTGTGTGTGTGTGTGTGTGTGTGTTCTGGCAATGCTTACTTAATGGGGACTTCGCTCTGTTTACACAGTCACCTTTAGGGGACCTCTGACAGTATGGGGACAAAAAAACAGGTCCCCTAAAGACCCTGTTAATGTGCAGTGTGTGTGTGTGTGTGTGTGTGTGTTGTTTTTTTTCTCTGGCAATGCTTACTTAATGGGGACATCTCTCTGTTTACACAATTACCTTTTCACAGTCACCTTTAGGGGACCTCTGACGGTATGGGGACAAAAAAACATAATGTGCAGTGTGTGTTTGTTCTGGCAATGCTTACTTAATGGGGACATCGCTCTGTTTACACAGTCACCTTTAGGGGACCTCTGACGGTATGGGGACAAAAAAACAGGTCCCCTAAAGGCCCTGTTAATGTGCAGTGTGTGTGTGTGTGTTTTTTCTAGCAATGCTTACTTAATGGGGACATCTCTCTGTTTACACAATTACCTTTTCACAGTCACCTTTAGGGGACCTCTGACGGTATGGGGACAAAAAAACATAATGTGCAGTGTGTGTGTGTGTGTGTGTGTTCTGGCAATGCTTACTTAATGGGGACATCGCTCTGTTTACACAGTCACCTTTAGGGGACCTCTGACGGTATGGGGACAAAAAAACAGGTCCCCTAAAGGCCCTGTTAATGTGCAGTGTGTGTGTGTGTGTGTGTGTGTGTGTGTTTTCTGGCAATGCTTACTTAATGGGGACATCTCTCTGTTTACACAGTTACCTTTTCACAGTCACCTTTAGGGGACCTCTGACGGTATGGGGACAAAAAAACAGGTCCCCTAAAGGCCTTGTTAATGTGCAGTGTGTGTGTGTATGTTCTGGCAATGCATATTTAATGGGGACATCGCTCTGTTTACACAGACACCTTTAGGGGACCTCTGACGGTATGGGGACAAAAAAAACAGGTCCCCTAAAGGCCCTGTTAATGTGCAGTGTGTTGTGTGTGTGTGTGTGTGTGTTCTGGCAATGCTTACTTAATGGGGACATCGCTCTGTTTACAGAGTCACCTTTAGCCCTGTTAATGTGCAGTGTGTGTGTGTGTGTGTTCTGGCAATGCTTACTTAATGGGGACATCACTCTGTTTACACAGTCACCTTTAGCCCTGTTAATGTGCAGTGTGTGTGTGTGTGTGTTCTGGCAATGCTTACTTAATGGGGACATCGCTCTGTTTACACAGTCACCTTTAGCCCTGTTAATGTGCAGTGTGTGTGTGTGTGTGTGTGTGTGTGTGTGTGTGTGTGTGTGTGTGTGTGTGTGTTAGAAAGGGTTGATGCGCACTCCTGTTCCCAGTGGGGAGAAAGGGTTGACTTTAGCCCACATTAAAGCATCATTCAGGGAAATTGCAGATTTTCCATCTTCAAGTAAAAAGACAGGACCCTGGATGGAAAAGAGGAGAGAAAAGATTAAAACCCCTCATTAGTAAGAGGCCATGACATGAGGTACACCTGCACAATAATAGGAACGTGCATGGAACAGCTCTGCCGAAACAAACATAATACCGTATTTTCCGGACCATAGGGCGCACCGGATTATGAGGCGCGCTGCCGATGAATGACAGTTGTGACATTCAGACTTTACTTCATTTAAAAAAAAAACGTCCGAACGGTAACGCTCTAATAACTAAAGTTCCTTGGGTGAATAATGTGAACTCACTACACCGGTATGTTTTAGCACTTTCATGGCGAGTTTACTGACAGATTTAAGTAAGAACTTTACACTACTTTATATTAGAAATGGCAACATCGGAGGATGAATGTCCCATAACAAGAAGATAAACAAAAAGAAGATTATCGACTACGGAGTCGGCACGGACTACAAAGGCGGACGCGCGCGATTTTTCAGGATTCATGCAGATCCCGAATACAGATCAGCAGGTACCAGCAGGTAAGAAAAGTTGTCTTAAAATAATTATATATAAGTTGTCACACAACTCTTTTCATGCAAAGGCACATAACTTGTTATCTTCCACTGCAAGTTAGGAGTTGCCACGCCGCAGATGTTTCTGTTTTTCAGCCTGCTAACAGCCAAGGACGGACCTCAAGTACCTCAACGAAGACAAAGCAGAGACAGGACGAAATCACAAGGTTTAGCACATTTCCATTCCGAATAATCACGTATCGTGTCTACTGAGCTGCTTGCATAATATGTGACCCCTCCCTTTGAGAAGCAGCCTCAGCGATGTAACTAGGGAACTCCTGAATAAAATGGAGGGCGCGGGGGCTGTTCCTCAGAGCGTGAGGGGGAGACTGTAACTGAGAGTGCAGCTCCATGCGTTCTCCTCATGAGCAAAATGTATCCCTGTCTCTGCCTGATTCCTTGCTTATTGTTCTGTTTAATAAATAGTTCGGTGCTTAAATCTGACAAGTTGCTTTTAATAATAATAATAATAATAATAACTGGGATTTATATAGCGCTTTTCTAAGTACCCAAAGTCGCTTTACATGTTAAAAACCCATCATTCAATCACACCTAGTGGTGGTAAGCTACTTTCGTAGCCACAGCTGCCCTGGGGTAGACTGACGGAAGCGTGGCTGCCAATTTGCGCCTACGGCCCCTCCGACCACCACCTATCATTCATTCATTCAACATTCATTCACCGGTGTGAGCGGCACCGGGGGCAAGGGTGAAGTGTCCTGCCCAAGGACACAACGGCATGGTAAGAGGCGGGGAGCGAACCTGCAACCCTCAGGTTTCTGACACGGGCGCTCTACCCACTACGCCATGCCGCCCCATTTTTTTGCATAATATTGCGAAAAAAAACGCTACATAATATGTCTTACCTTATACACACACCATAATAATACTCGTATGTCCATCAAGCGGTGCTCACCAAAGTCGTACTAAAACATTTTGATAGATTTTTGAGCGCCGTGTGTAATGTTCTATATTTTCAATGGAACATATAAAATGTTGGTGTTTACTTGAGTCACATTGCCATCATACGGCAGTCTACATGTAGCTCTTATGATTGACTGCCATCTACTGGTCACACTTTTTACACCATGTATCAAAAAAAAATTGCTCCGAGGTCGGTAAGCAAAACCAGGATTATTCCGTACATTAGGCACACCGGGTTATAGGGCGCACTGTCGAGTTTTGTGGGGAAAAAAGGATTTTAAGTGCGCCTTATAGTCCGGAAAATAGGGTAATTAGTTTTGATTAGTAGTTCACGTGTGACTACAGGTGTACATAGCAGTTGTGTTAACTCCAGTATTTTTACGTTTGTATTAGTAACAGCTGTTCTCTTTATATAAATAAAATGGACCTTCATAAGGGGTGTTTGAATCACATTAGAGCAGGTGTGCCCAAGCGTTTGGCCTCCAAGGTCCATAGTGAAAATGTGCCAATGGTCCACCAGCCAAACGGCGTATTTTACCATGCAACAGCACCACCAGTAAGGAATTACCGCCATAAAGTTGTGGTCAAAAGTTGACTTGTAAAGAACATAATGTCATGGCTGTCCTAAGTTTCCAATCATTTCTACAACTCTTATTTTTTTGTGATAGAGTGATTGGAGCACATACTTGTTGGTCACAAAAAAACATTCATGAAGTTTGCTTCTTTTATGAATTTATTATGGGTCTACTGAAAATGTGAGCAAATCTGCTGGGTCAAAAGTATACATACAGCAATGTTAATATTTGCTTACATGTCCCTTGGCAAGTTTCACCGCAATAAGGCACTTTTGGTAGCCATCCACAAGCTTCTGCTTGAATTTTTGACCACTCCTCTTGACAAAATTGGTGCAGTTCAGCTAAGTTTTCTCCTCCCAACATATTGCTGGGTATTGTGGCCAAACAGCTCAATTTTTGTTTCATCTGACATCACATGGACAAAGATAAGACCTTCTGGAGGAAAGTTCTGAGGTCAGATGTAACAAAAAATGAGCTGTTTGGCCACAATACCCAGCAATATGGTGTTCCTTTAATCCCAGGAACACCAATTCCTACCGTCAAGCATGGTGGTGGTAGTATTATGCTCTGGGCCTGTTTTGCTGCCAATGGAACTGGTGCTTTACAGGGAGTAAATGGGACAATGAAAAAGGAGGATTACCTCCAAATTCTTCAGGACAACCTAAAATCATCAGCCCGGAGGTTGGGTCTTGGGTGCAGTTGGGTGTTCCAACAGGACAATGACCTCAAACACACGTCAAAAGTGGTAAAGAAATGGCTAAATCAGGCTAGAATTAAGTTTTTAGAATGGCCTTCCCAAAGTCCTGACTTAAACGTGTGGACAATGCTGAAGAAACAAGTCCATGTCAGAAAACCAACACATTTAGCTGAACTGCACCAATTTTGTCAAGAGGAGTGGTCAAAAATTCAAGCAGAAGCTTGTGGATGGCTACCAAAAGCGCCTTATTGCAGTGAAACTTGCCAAGGGACATGTAAGCAAATATTAACATTGCTGTATGTATACTTTTGATTTGCTGACATTTTCAGTAGACCCATAATAAATCCATAAAAGAACCAAACTTCATGAATGTTAGGATTAGACTGAATTTTTTTTTTCCTCACCCTGCCCTATCCCCAGGGTTTACCTGTTTCTCACCTTTTTTGTAAGGGGTACCGGAAGTTGGCAGACCCGTCAGCGATCCTGTTCTGTCTCCCTGTAATGTTTGCCTGATCTTGAATGGGATTGTGCGGAAAATCTTAATTTCCCCTCAGGAATTAATAAAGTGATTCTGATTACCATAAAATTTACCGTGGTTTTTACACCAAATTACTATAAATTGAAAAACTGGACCACTGTTGTTTTTATGTTAAAATTGTAGTGATTAAGCTGCCGGGTTTTTTTACTGTAAAATCTATGGGCCAATTTTTTTTTACAGTGCATTACTAATATATTGAAAAACTGTTCCACTGGTATTTTTACCACTACATTTTTTACCGTAAAATCTACATTCCCTTTGTTCACTACTGTAAATGGAAAAATTGTACCGCTGACGATTTTACTGTAAATTTCAGGCGACTGAGCTGCCTGGACACTGGCTGAGAGTTGGTGGGCGGCTCTCTTGGTTGCTTTGTTGGGTCTGCTCCCTGTCTCTGGCCATGCTCCCCCCACCCCAGCAGACGATGGCATGGAACACCGCAGAGGCCACCACAGTGTATATTTTGTTTTTGTTGTTGTTGTTTTACTTTTGTGGCTGTGTGTAGAAGTGGCTGGTTGCATCAGCTTTAATGTCCTTTGTGTTCTTTGATGTTTCCCTCTTACACAAATGTTTATGTGTGCTATGGCTATGAGGTTTTTTTCCCCTTGGCCTCAGTCTGGACCCCCTCTCCAGGGGCCCAGGCTTAGACTGAATTTTTTATTATTTTTTTCTCACCCCCTAAGCGTTTACCTGTTTCTCACCTTTTTTTAAGGGCCGCCGGAAGTTGGCAGACCCGTCAGCGATCCTGTTCTGTCTCCCTGTAATGTTTGTCAGATCTTGAATGGGATTGTGCTGAAAATCTGATTCTGCCAAGTTTTTACAGTAAAATATTTAGACTTTTTAACAGTGTGGCCCTGCGATGAGGTGGCGACTTGTCCAGGGTGTACCCCGCCTTCCGCCCGATTGTAGCTGAGATAGGCTCCAGCGCCCCCCGCGACCCCGAAGGGAATAAGCGGTAGAAAATGGATGGAAGAGTGTGGCCTTGCGGACCTGCCGTCAATAACTTTGCAGCTTGAGAAAAGGTCATTATGATGAATAATGTATTAAATTTGGTAGCCACCTTTTGGCGGGCCCCGCTTTGGGCATCCCTGCATTAGCGTTTGCACATGTACCTCAGCAATGTCCGCCAGGTTGACGGCACCAGTCGGTGAACAGAAAGACTCACCTGTATTCTGTGACCGGTGAAACAGGAAAGCTGAACATCGGAGTGGCTCGGAAGATTGGAACCCGTCACATAATCAGCACCACACAACACTAACGGAAGGAGAGAAGGTGGTTTGATTAGATTTTGGTCAACATTTTAGAGGTTAAGGTTAGGGATGATGTTTGATAAGAAATTATCGAGTTCGAGCCCATTATCGAATCCTCTTATCAAATCGATTCCTTATCGATTCTCTTATCGAATCCAGATAGGTTGTTGTATACGGAAAAAAACTAAAAAATATTTGGTTTAACAAAAGCTCACTTTTATTTTATAAGAAAAAACTAAAATAAATTAAATAAATAAATATTGACTGTTAAAAAAAAAAAAAAAAAATATTGACTGTTGTTACCCAAAGTATATTAAGTGGGATTTTTCAGAAAAACAAATATATACAGTAACAAAAAAACAACCTGTCTCTGAGATCACTATAGGTGTATAAATAATAATATAGTGTTAAATAAAATCAGTCCCTTGGGCACAAAACTAAAAATAATACAGCTCTCCAAAAAGTGCACTTCTGCTGCTATTGGAACATACTAACTACACACACAGGCAGACAGCTAACAAACAATCCAAGACGTCTAATAAAGTTCCAAAGCAGATTAATCCATTTAGGCTCTCTATTGTTGTTGATCTTGCTTTGTCTTTTCCTATCTTTACTTTTGTCTTGCACTGGTTATTTTGTATTTTTTTAAACTGAAATACACACAATGACAAATGTATAAGCTATGTGATCCAATTAACATACTGAAATGTGTAAATATTAGCTTCACACAAATATACAGTACTATCATCAAACAAATACTTCTGAGTGTTGAAACTATTTCGATGGTGGAAATACACGACTGGCAGCCATTTTAAGTCCTCAAAACATCCATTGAAACAGTGCACAAAAATCGTTTTTCAATAAACATCTTACTATCAAATTTAACCACTTTCCACCTTAATATTGAGTTACATAAACAAGTTAAACAGTTTACTTACAGACTTATCTTTTCCAAGGCTTGTAAGAGCTAACACAACTTGTCTACTTCTCGTCACCAACCCGGAAGTGCCCAAACTATTGACGCGTAGTATTTTCATACCGCCACAAGGTGTCAGTAAGAGTCTACAATCAGATGGGCATAACATTGCCCATTTGGGATTCGTTCCCAGGGATTCGAATAAAGAACCAACTCTTTTCTTTACTATAACAGGTACCGGTTCTCAAAAAGGGATTCGAGTCCATAGAATTGGTTCTTTTCTTATCGAACAACCGGGAGAATCGGTTTCGAACATCATCCCTAATTAAGGTCAGTTCTTACAATACCTGCGTTCAAAGGCAGGATTCTCCTCTCAAGGCTTTGGAACTTTTCTTTCTGACACTCTGATGGAGGACTGTCAAAGAGGCAGACATACAGTACATGTGTGCTTATACCATACTTGCCAACCCTCCCGTTTTTAGCGGGAGAATCCCGGTATTCAGCGCCTCTCCCGACAACCTCCCGGCAGAGATTTTCTCCCGACAAACTCCCGGTATTCAGCCGGAGCTGGAGGCCACGCCCCCTCCAGCTCAATGCCGACCTGACTGGGGACAGCCTGTTCTCACGTCCGCTTTCCCAGCAGCTTGCCTGCCCAATGACGTCATAACATCTACGGCTTTTAGAGAGTAGAGTGCACAACAAGGAGAGAGAGTTCTTGGTTTCTTATGCGGGTTTATTGTTAGGCAGTTTCATTAACGTCCTCCCAGCGCGGTAACAACACACAACAACAGCAGTCACGTTTAGTCTACCGTAAAGCAGTTCGTCTGCCGTAAACAGCAATGTTGTGACACTCTTAAACAGGACAATACTGCCACCTACTGGATAGCCTGCAGAACACTGAAATTCAAGTATGTCTTTTATTTATATGTATAATAAAATAAAAAATAAAAAATATATACATATATATATATATATAGCTAGAATTCACTGAAAGTCAAGTATTTCATATATATAAATATATATATATATATATATATATATATATATATATATATATATATATATATATATATATATATATATATATATATATATATATATATATATATATATATATTATATATATATATGAAATACTTGATTTGGTGAATTCTAGCTGTAAATACACTCTCCTCTTAACCACGCCCTTAGCCACGCCCCAACCACGCCCCCGCCCCAAACACGCCCCCCCCCACCTCCCAATATTGGAGGTCTCAAGGTTGGCAAGTATGGCTTATACAGTACAGTATTGAACTGTAACAAACTTTTTTTTGTAACATGTAATGAATGTTTAAGTGAAATATTTCTACTTGGGCTGTTAAAATTAGAGCATTAATAGGGATGAATTAATTTGCCTGATTAACCTAATCTTAACAATGAGTCGTAATCCCTCAACCACTGGCACGTGTTTTTACACGATATTGACCAAAAGTATTTGAACACCCATCCAAATGATGAGAATCAGGTGTCCTAATCACTTGGCCCGGCCACAGGTGTGTAAAATCAAGCACTTAGGCATGGAGACTGTTTCTACAAACATTTGTGAAAGAATGGGCCGCTCTCAGTGATTTCCAGCGTGGAACTGTCATAGGATGCCACCTGTGCAACAAATCTCAGGGTTTCCCACACATTAATTTATTTGTGGTGGCCCGCCACGAAAGAATGACGTCCGCCACAAATTAAAAAAAAATATATATATATAAATGTATTTATTTATTTATTTTTTTTTTTCCTCTCCAGGCAAATCATATAGTTGATGTAGATGCCCATATCGCCTGTTCAGATTTACTTTACAAAAGAGAAGTGTAGGATACTTCTCTTGTTGCCTTATTTGTATTTGACTTTATTAAATGTATTTATATTAGAAACACAACATGTGTATATAAAAAAGGGTGCAAAGTCTGCAGGCAGTAGGGAACACATGGTTAAGTGTAGGGAGTAAAACTGATGGCAGTCTAAAGTTCAAGCTTTTTGGAGCTCTTTGTTCAGTGGATCAGATGTTTGATGAAGCTTTGTGTCTATCTACCACCACTACTGTTTTCTGTTTATTTGTTACTGACTGTGGCAGGACACCTCTGCCTCTGTTTCACTTTATGTTGCTGGTAAATAATATGGTTGTAGTAGTAGGCTAAAGTTAAATTATTTAGTATGCACTAATTAAAGGGGCAGAGCTTTGAGACATTTTAGCTTTTATATTTTATAAGATATATTTTTTGTAAGAACCACAATTAATAAATATATTCCAGTGAATAACTTATTGTTCAAATCTGTATATAAATATGTACATAAAGTGTTGTAATTATATTGTAAAATGGATGGATGGATGGACGTTTAAAACAAAACTGTTATTATTAATTAGTAAGTATACATTTTTTGAGCCTTTTTAGAGAAAATCAAATCATTGTAGTAAATTATGCAAATTACTCGATGATGTCATGGTGACCACGCCCATAGCCACGCCCCCACCGCCACAGGTATCTTGGCAGTTTATGGGAAACACTGAATCTAGTCGTGAAATTTCCTCGCTCCTAAATATTCTGGGTTTGGAGGTACGTTTCGGACTGCATAGTGCCGAATGTGGAAATTTGGTGGAGGAGGAATTATGGTGCTTTTCAGGAGTTGGGCTTGGCCCCTTAGTTCCAGTGAAATGAACTTTGAATGCTCCAGGATACCAAAATTATTTTGGACAATTCCATGCTCCCAACCTCGTGGGAACAGTTTGGAGCGGGCCCCTTCCTCATCCAAAATGACATAAAGCAAGGTCCATAAAGACATGGATGACAAGAGTCTGGTGTGGATGAAATTTGACTGGCCCGCTACGCTGTAGCATAAGCGACAACAGCTTGCTCCTCCTCCTGCTAAACTTGACGTGGACCCACCAAAAATTGTAACTTTCGACTCCAGCAGTGACGCGGACCGCAGAGCTGTGATTGGTCAGCTTTTGCTGAGACGGGTCCCCGAAGCACTGGAGGACGATGTCATGCTTGAAATGCATAAATGATTGTGTGTGTGAAAACAGCAGTCAGTGAACATTTGCAAAATAAAAACTGTGCCTCAGTGTGCTGACTTGGTTGTTTGCAGTGACGCTTGATTTGCACAAAAAGTTAGCACAACAATATACAGTCGTGGTCAAAAGCTGACATACACGTGTAAAGAACATCATGTCATGGCTGTCTTGAGTTTCCAATCATTTCTACAACTCTTATTTTTTTGTGATAGAGTGATTGGAGCACATACTTGTTGGTCACATAACACATTCATGAAGTTTGGTTGTTTTATGAATTTATTATGGGTCTACTGAAAATGTGAGCAAATCTGCTGGGTCAAAAGTATACATACAGCAATGTTAATATTTGCTTACATGTCCCTTGGCAAGTTTCACTGCAATAACACACTTTTGGTAGCCATCCACAAGCTTCTGGTTAGATTTTTGACCACTCCTAGTGACAAAATTGGTGTAGTTCAGCTAAATGTGTTGGTTTTCTGACATGGACTTGTTTCTTCAGCATTGTCCACACGTTTAAGTCAGGACTTTGGTAAGGTCATTCTAAAACCTTCATTCTAGCCTGATTTAGCCATTCCTTTACCACTTTTGACGTGTGTTTGGGGTCATTGTCCTGTTGGAACACCCAACTGCGCCCAAGACCCAACCTCCGGGCTAATGATTTTAGGTTGTCCTGAAGAATTTGGAGGTAATCCTCCTTTTTCATTGTCCCATTTACTTTCTGTAAAGCACCAGTTCCATTGGCAGCAAAACAGGCCCTGAGCATAATACTACCACCACCATGCTTGACGGTAGATATGGTGTTCCTGGGATTAAAGGCCTCACCTTTTCTCCTCCAAACATATTGCTGGGTATTGTGGCCAAACAGCTCCATTTTTGTTTCATCTGACATCACATGGACAAAGATAAGACCTTCTGGAGGAAAGTTCTGTGGTCAGCAATATGTTTGGAGGAGAAAAGGTGAGGCCTTTAATCCCAGGAACACCAAACCTACCGTCAAGCATGGTGGTGGTAGTATTATGCTTTGGGCCTGTTTTGCTGCCAATGGAACTGGTGCTTTACAGAGAGTAAATGGGACAATGAAAAAGGAGGATTACCTCCAAATTCTTCAGGACAACCTAAAATCATCAGCCCGGAGGTTGGGTCTTGGGCGCAGTTGGGTGTTCCCACAGGACAATGACTCCAAACACACGTCAAAAGTGGTAAAGGAATGGCTAAATCAGGCTAGAATTAGGGTGCTAGAATGGCCTTCCCAAAATGTGGACAATGCTGAAGAAACAAGTCCACGTCAGGAAAACTGACAAATTTAGCTGAACTGCACCAATTTTGTCAAAAGGAGTGGTCAAAAATGCAAGCAGAAGCTTGTGGATGGCTACCAAAAGCGCCTTATTGCAGTGAAACTTGCCAAATATTAACATTGCTGTATGTATACTTTTGACCCAGCACATTTGCTCACATTTTCAGTACACCCATAATAAATTCATAAACTTCATGAATGTTTTTTGTGACCAACAAGTATGTGCTCCAATCACTCCATCACAAAAAAATAAGAGTTGTAGAAATGATTGGAAACTCAAGACAGCCATGACATTATGTTCTTTACAAATGTGACCACGACTATAAATAGTTCTTTAACAGTTTTGTTAGTTTACAATAACACAACTCTCTGGTGTCCCACAGCCCAAACTGCCTAATAGCGTTGCAAATTTGACCGTCCTCTGCCGCAACTCGTTCAGGGCTTGGGCAACCTGCGGCTTCCTTTTCTTGGTAACGTGTGCATAATAAACTAAGATGTTCTTTTCCATTAGATTTTTCTTTAGTTATTTAGAATTTTGGTACAGTAAAAACCTTTTAAACAAAGTGTTTGCTAGTGAAATTTTCTGAAATTGGTAGGTATATTCATGCTATCGTTTACATTTTCAGAATGCATAATATTGTTTTTTAGAGAAATGTTTTGACATTTTGTCATTATTGTTAATATTATCAGGAATTAATTTTCGGCAGCAGCAATGTGGCCATTTGGGTAGTTTTTAGCTCTAAAAGGGGTATGTCAACAAGTAAACAGTACAGTAGGTACTTGATTTTAAATATATGTAATGCTCATAAAGGTATTCTAGTAAAATATGCAGAGATGAAATGTGTCAATATCAAAATATTACTTGAAATCAATTTTCGGCAGCAGCAATATGGCCATTTGGGTAGTTTTTAGCTCCAAAAAGGGTATTTCAACAAGTAAACAGTACATTAGGTTTTTGATTTTGATATATGTAATGCTCATAAAGGTATTCTAGTAAAATATGCAGAGATGAAATGTTTCAATATCAAAATGTTACTTGAAATAATTTTTTGGCAGCAGCAAAGTGGTCGTTTTGGTAGTTTTTAGCTTTGAAAAGGGTATTTCAACAAGTAAACAGTACAGTAAGTACTTGATTTATATACTGTATATGTAACGCTAATAAGGCTATTCTAGTAAAATATGCAGAGATTAAATGTGTCAATATCAAAATATTACTTGAAATCAATTTTTGGCAGCAGCAAAGTGGCCATTTAGGTAGTTTTTAGCTCTCAAAAGGGTATGTCAACAAGTAAACAGTACAGTAGGTACTTGATTTTAAATATATGTAATTTCATTAAGGTATTCTAGTAAAATATGCAGAGATGAAATGTGTCGATATCAAAATGTTACTTGAAAACAATTTTTGGCAGCAGCAAAGTGGTCGTTTGGTAGTTTTTAGCTTTGTAAAGGGTATTTAAACAAGTAAACAGTACACTAGGTACTTGATTTATATATATGTAATGCTAATAAGGCTATTCTAGTAAAATATGCAGAGATTAAATGTGTCAATATCAAAATATTACTTGAAATCAATTTTTGGCAGCAGCAAAGTGGCCATTTGTGTAGTTTTTAGCTGTAAAAAGGGTATTTCAACAAGTAAACAGTACAGTAGGTACTTGATTTTAAATATATGTAATGCTAATAAGGCTATTCTAGTAAAATATGCAGCAATAAGATGTGTCAATATCAAAATATTACATGAAATCAATTTTCGGCAGCAACAAAGTGGCCATTTGGGTAGTTTTTAGCTCCAAAAAGGGTATTTCAACAAGTAAACAGTACAGTAGGTTTTTGATTTTGATATATGTAATGCTCATAAAGGTATTCTAGTAAAATATGCAGAGATGAAATGTTTCAATATCAAAATGTTACTTGAAATAATTTTTTGGCAGCAGCAAAGTGGTCGTTTTGGTAGTTTTTAGCTTTGAAAAGGGTATTTCAACAAGTAAACAGTACAGTAAGTACTTGATTTATATACTGTATATGTAACGCTAATAAGGCTATTCTAGTAAAATATGCAGAGATTAAATGTGTCAATATCAAAATATTACTTGAAATCAATTTTTGGCAGCAGCAAAGTGGCCATTTAGGTAGTTTTTAGCTCTCAAAAGGGTATGTCAACAAGTAAACAGTACAGTAGGTACTTGATTTTAAATATATGTAATTTCATTAAGGTATTCTAGTAAAATATGCAGAGATGAAATGTGTCGATATCAAAATGTTACTTGAAAACAATTTTTGGCAGCAGCAAAGTGGTCGTTTTGGTAGTTTTTAGCTTTGTAAAGGGTATTTAAACAAGTAAACAGTACACTAGGTACTTGATTTATATATATGTAATGCTAATAAGGCTATTCTAGTAAAATATGCAGAGATTAAATGTGTCAATATCAAAATATTACTTGAAATCAATTTTCGGCAGCAATAAAGTGGCCATTTGGGTAGTTTTTAGCTCCAAAAAGGGTATTTCAACAAGTAAACAGTACAGTAGGTACTTGATTTACATATATGTAATGCTAATAAAGGTATTCTAGTAAAATATGCAGAGATGAAATGTGTCAATATCAAAATGTTACTTGAAATCAATTTTTGGCAGCAGCAAAGTGGCCATTTGGGTAGTTTTTAGCTCTAAAAAGGGTATTTCAACAAGTAAACAGTACAGTAAGTACTTGATTTATATATATGTAACGCTAATAAGGCTATTCTAGTAGAATATGCAGCGATAAGATGTGTCAATATCAAAATATTACTTGAAATACATTTTTGGCGGCAGCAAAGTGGCCATTTGGGTAGTTTCCCTCAGGAGACACTGCCACCTAGCGTTTTGGATGGGAATTACAAGTCCCGTCCTCAAGACTACGACTCTGGTAGCATCACAATTGGAGCATTAAGGAGTCGTAGAGTGCTGAATCTCATCGTCAGAAGTTGATAAAGTGAATATAAGTTGTGCATTGTTGGATTTATAGTACTACCGGACATAGACCACCCAATGTATTGTTGTACCCTTTGTGTGTGTGTGTGTGTGTGTGTGTGTGTGTGTGTGTGTGTGTGTGTGTGTGTGTGTGTGTGTGTGTGTGTGTGTGTGTGTGTGTGTGTTGACCTACTTGCCGTTACTTTGAGTGCACGCCCGCCAGGCATCCAGCTCCATCGACAGCTGCTCAATTTTCAGAGGAAGACTCACTTCTCTCCGCTTCAATAACTGACTGCGTAACAGAGAGGGAAACTTAAGTCATTGTTCAATTTACCGGTAGTATTGTTTTGTTTTTTACATCATCTCAAATATTATACTGTTAGGAAACTTTACTGCTCTCAGATGGGTATTACAAAACCCAAAACCAGTGAAGTTGGCATGTAAATGGTAAATAAAAAGAGAATACAATGATTTGCTAATCCTTTTCAACTTATATTCAATTGAATAGACTGCAAAGACAAGATATTTAATGTTCACACTGAGAAACTATTTTTTTTTTTTCCCCAAATAATCATTAAATTTAAATTTAATGGCAGCAACACATTGCAAAAAAGTTGGCACAGGGGCATTTTTACCACTGTGTTACATGGCCTTTCCTTTTAACAACACTCAGTAAACGTTTGGAAACTTCCGAGACCACATTTTCGAGTTTTTCAAGTGGAATTCTTTCCCATTCTTGCTTGATGTACAGCTTAAGTTGTTCAACAGTCCGGGGGTCTCCGTTGTGCTATTTTAGGCTTCATAATGTGCCACACATTTTCAATGGGAGACAGGTCTGGACTACAGGCAGGCCAGTCTAGTACCCGCACTCTTTTACTACGAAGCCACGTTGATGTAACACGTGGCTTGGCATTGTCTTGCTGAAATAAGCAGGGGCGTCCAAAACCTGTATGTACCTTTCAGCATTAATGGTGCCTTCACAGATGTGGAAGTTATCCATGCCTTAGGCCAGGGGTCACCAACGCGGTGCCCGCGGGCACCAGGTAGCCCGTAAGGACCAGATGAGTAGCCCGCTGGCCTGTTCTAAAAATAGCTCAAATAGCAGCACTTAACAGTAAGCTGCCTCTATTTTTTAAATTGTATTTATTTACTAGCAAGCTGGTCTCGCTTTGCCCGACATTTTTAATTCTAAGAGAGACAAAACTCAAATAGAATTTGAAAATCCAAGAAAATATTTGAAAGACTTGGTCTTCACTTGTTTAAATAAATTCATAATTTTTATATAACTTTCAGAAAGACAATTTTAGAGAAAAAATACAACCTTTTTTAAACACATATACCGTAATTTCCGGACTATAAGCCGCACCAGCTAAATTTAGGGGAAAATACAGATTGCTCCATATATAAGCCGCACCCGACTATAAGCCGCAGGGTTTTGATGTGTAATTACCGTAGTATAACTATAAATCTTTCAATCATTCAATTCAAACTTTCACATCTTTGACATGGCGAACAGCATCCGTGCAGAGTACAAATAATACAACGGTGCAAAGTAGTACAAAGTGCTCGCCTGTACGTTATCAAAATAACCAGCCTACCGGTATATGAAAAGTCAGTCTTTAATCATTGTGTCATCGTCTTCCTCCTGCGTACTAAAACCACCGAAATCCTCTTCGTCGGTGTCGGAGAAGAACAGGCCGTAAATAAGCCGCACCCTTGTATAAGCCGCAGGGACCAGAACGAGGGGAAAAAGTAGCGGCTTATAGTCCGGAAATTACGGTACCTTTTTACCTTTTAAATTCCTTCCTCTTCTTTCCTGACAATTTAAATCAATGTTCAAGTAAATTTATTTTTTTTATTGTAAAGAATAATAAATACATTTTAATTTAATTCTTCATTTTAGCTTCTGTTTTTTCGACGAAGAATATTTGTGAAATATTTCTTCAAACTTATTATGATTACAATTCAAAACAATTATTCTGGCAAATCTAGAAAATCTGTAGAATCAAATTTAAAATCTTATTTCAAAGTCTTTTGAATTTCTTTTAAACATTTTATTCTGGAAAATATAGAAGAAATAATGATTTGTCTTTGTTAGAAATATAGCTTGGTCCAATTTGTTATATATTCTAACAAAGTGCAGGTCGGATTTTAACCTATTTAAAACATGTCAACAAAATTCTAAAATTAATCTTAATCAGGAAATATTACTAATGATGTTCCATAAATTCTTTTTTTAATTTTTTCAAAAAGAATCGAATTAGCTAGTTTTTCTCTTCTTTTTTTCGGTTGAATTTTGAATTTTAAAGAGTCAAAGTTGAAGATAAACTATGTTTCAAAATTTAATTGTCATTTTTTTTGTGTTTTCTCCTCTTTTAAATCATTCAATTAAGTGTAAATATCATTAATTATTAATAATAACATAGAGTTAAAGGTAAATTGAGCAAATTGGCTATTTCTGGCAATTTATTTAAGTGTGTATCAAACTGGTAGCCCTTCGCATTAATCACTACCCAAGAAGTAGCTCTTGGTTTCTAAAAGGTTGGTGACCCCTGCCTTAGGCACTAATACACCCCCATACAATCACACATGCTGGCTTTTCAACTTTGCGCCTATAACAATCCGGATGGTTCTTTTCCCTCTTTGGTCCGGAGGACACGACGGCCACAGTTTCCAGAAACAATTTGAAATGTGGACTCGTCAGACCACAGAACACTTTTCCACTTTGCGTCAGTCCATCTTAGATGAGCTCGGGCCCAGCCAAGCCGGCTGATTTTTTTGGGTGTTGTTGATAAATGGCTTTGGCTTTGCATAGTAGTGGTTTAACTTGCACTTACAGATGTAGTGACAAACTGTAGTTACTTACAGTGGTTTTATGAAGTGTTCCTGAGCCCATGTGGTGATATCCTTTACACACTTGATGCAGTACCGCCTGAGGGATCGAAGGTACGTAATATCAGTGATTTCTCCAGATTCTCTGAACCTTTTGACGATATTACCGACCGTAGACGGTGAAATCCCTAAATTCCTTGCAAAAGATCATTGAGAAATGTTGTTCTTAAACTGTTCAACAATTTGCTCACGCATTAGTTGACAAAGTGGTGACCCTCGCCCCATCCTTGTTTGTGAATGACTGAGCATTTCATGGAATCTACTTTTATACCCAATCATGGCACCCACCTGTTCCCAATTAGCCTGTTCACCTGTGGGATGTTCCAAATAAGTGTTTCATGAGCATTCCTTAACTTTCTCAGTCTTTTTTGCCACTGGTGCCAGCTCTTCTTGAAACATGTTGCAGGCATCAAATTCCAAATGAGCTAATATTTGCAAAAAATAACAACGTTTTCCAGTTTGAACATTAAATATCTTGTCTTTGCAGTCTATTCAATTGAATATAAGTTGAAAAGGATTTGCAAATCATTGTATTCTGTTTTTATTTACTATTTACACAACGTGCCAACTTCACTGGTTTTGGGGTTTGTACATACAGAGGAGGGATGTGCCCCGGAGCAGCAGGGTTTTGGTGCTTTGCTCAATGGCATCTTGGCAGTGCTAAAAGCTTTAGAGCCACAGTAGACAACTATATTGGTTGTTAATTTGTTTGGATTTATATTTAGATTCAAATTAGATATTGTCTTTAGAGAACCAACTACCCAGGCAACTTCTAGCTCAACTTAGTTTCACACAATGTCTTATTATTAGACCAGTAATCAGGGGGAGGCAGTCATGCAACCTGTGTAATGTGTTCCATGTCAATGTGTGATGTAATCATTTTGTCTGATCGGACAATAAAATACACTATATTGTTAAAAGTATTGGGCCACCTGCCTTGACTCACATATGAACTTGAAGTGCCATCCCATTCCTAACCCATAGGGTTCAATATGATGTGGGTCCACCTTTTGCAGCTATATTACAGCTTCAACTCTTCTGGGAAGGCTGTCCACAAGGTCGCGGAGTGTGTTTATAGGAATTTTCCACCATTCTTCCGATTGGTGGAGAAGGCCTGGCTCTCAGTCTCCGTTCTAATTCATCCCAAAGGTGTGCTATGGGGTTCATGTCAGGACTCTGTGCAGGCCAGTCAAGTTCATCCACACCAGACTCTGTCATCCATGTCTTTATGGACCTTGCTTTCTGCACTGGTGCACGGTCATGTTGGAAGAGGAAGGTTGGGAGCATGGAATTGTCCAAAAATGTTTTGGTATCCTGGAGCATTCAAAGTTAATTTCACTGGAACTAAGGAGCCAAGCCCAACTCCTGAAAAAAACAACCCCACACCATAATTCCTCCTCCACCAAATTTCACACTCGGCACAATGCAGTCCGAAATGAACTTAGGGGCCAAGCCCAACTCCTTGAGCGGGTCCCTTCCTCTTCCCGCACAAAAAAAGGTCCATAAAGACATGGATGACAGAGTCTGGTGTGGATGAACTTGACTGGCCTGCACAGAGTCCTGACCTGAACCCGATAGAACACCTTTGGGATGAATTAGAACGGAGACTGAGAGCCAGGCTTTTGGAAGAATGGTGGAAAATACCTATAAACACACTCCGCAACCTTGTGGACAGCCTTCCCAGAAGAGTTGAAGCCGTAATAGCTGCAAAAGGTGGACCGGCGTTATATTGAACCCTATGGGTTAGGAATGGGATGGCATTTTAAGTTCATATGTGTGTACTTTTGGCAATATAGTGTACGTAAAAAAAAACAATACCACGTCACTGGATCATTTACTTTGAAATGTGGCTTCACATTTAATCAGTATAACTTGAAAACATACCTAGGAAGGTTCCAGAATGTCGGAAACATTTTTTTGTTGTTTGCCAAACTCTTTTTCTGTTCCATTCTATTTTTATATAGTTTTCAGAAAATCCAATCTAACTTATTTCGAATTTTGTATCAAATTATTGTACTTTACTATGTGGCAAAGGTTTGACTCTCAAGGCAGAGGGAACGGATTACTGGAGAGAAGCTGGTTTGTTTCCGGAGTACTTACAGAGTGCCCTTCAGCAAGGCACCAAACTCCGGAGTCGCCCAGGGCTGACATCTCCCCTTTTCCTAACTGTGCATTGTGCGGTGCAATACATGCAACAAAAATATGCATCAAGGTGAATAAATAAATAGTAAGAAGTCCAATAGCTTCCAATTAGCTTCCAATTAGTCGTACGTTCTCATAGTGAATCCGTGCGTCTACCTGGTGTATTCATACAGAGCAGGTACGATGCTCGAGTACTGTCTCCGTATGGCCAGCAGACTTCCGATGTAACCACACAGGATCAGCAGCTCGCTGCGAGCTCTGCAAACACACATGAGGATCGTGTCAATTCTGACAATGTACGGAAAGTAACCATAAAGTGAGGAAAACAATGAATATTTCCATAACCACAAGGTGTTTACTCTGTGAACTTGGCCATGAGAAGTCGGTCCGTTCGGATATAACTCAGCAAGTCCAGGATTGGACGAACACTGTCCACTGTCCAATCGGATCCACTCATCTGGTCTGGCGGGAATGAGAATAAAACAAGCATGTAATTAATTGTATCAAGTAAGCAGTACTTTCGTAGTGATGCCACGTGCACCTAACAAACGGTATAATTGTAATGTCTGTCAGAATAATTGTTTCTAAGTTATCACCAAACTTTGTGTTGCCACGAGTTCCCAGGGAGAAGACAAAAGCTGTCTTTGATCCTACCAAGAAGAAGGCTTGTAAAAACTCCACTGTGTAGGATGGGTGTCAGGTTCAAACACTGATGACATTTATTAAACAAGACAAGAGGCAAAGAATTAAACAGAGACAGAATTCAAAATTTGGACTCAATATATTGAGGAGAGTCGCCCGGACATTGTATCCTTCTACAAACCCCGTTTCCATATGAGTTGGGAAATTGTGTTAGATGTAAATATAAACGGAATACAATGATTTGCAAATCCTTTTCAACCCATATTCAATTGAATGCACTACAAAGACAACATATTTGATGTTCAAACTCATAAACTTAATTTTTTTTTTGCAAATAATAATTAACTTAGAATTTCATGGCTGCAACACGTGCCAAAGTAGTTGGGAAAGGGCATGTTCACCACTGTGTTACATGGCCTTTCCTTTTAACAACACTCAGTAAACGTTTGGGAACTGAGGAGACACATTTTTGAAGCTTCTCAGGTGGAATTCTTTCCCATTCTTGCTTGATGTACAGCTTAAGTTGTTCAACAGTCCGGGGGTCTCCGTTGTGCTATTTTAGGCTTCATAATGCGCCACACATTTTCAATGGGAGACAGGTCTGGACTACAGGCAGGCCAGTCTAGTACCCGCACTCTTTTACTATGAAGCCACGTTGATGTAACACGTGGCTTGGCATTTTCTTGCTGAAATAAGCAGGGGCGTCCATGGTAACGTTGCTTGGATGGCAACATATGTTGCTCCAAAACCTGTATGTACCTTTCAGCATTAATGGCGCCTTCACAGATGTGTAAGTTACCCATGTCTTGGGCACTAATACACCCCCATACCATCACAGATGCTGGCGTTTCAACTTTGCGCCTATAACAATCCGAATGGTTATTTTCGTCTTTGGTCCGGAAGACACGACGTCCACAGTTTCCAAAAAAAAATTGAAATGTGGACTCGTCAGACCACAGAACACTTTTCCACTTTGTATCAGTCCATCTTAGATGAGCTCAGGCCCAGCGAAGCCGACGGCGTTTCTGGGTGTTGTTGATAAACGGTTTTCGCCTTGCATAGGAGAGTTTTAACTTGCACTTACAGATGTAGCGAACAACTGTAGTTACTGACAGTGGTTTTCTGAAGTGTTCCTGAGCCCATGTGGTGATATCCTTTACACACTGATGTCGCTTGTTGATGCAGTACAGCCTGAGGGATGGAAGGTCACGGGCTTAGCTGCTTACGTGCAGTGATTTCTCCAGATTCTCTGAACCCTTTGATGATATTACGGACCGTAGATGGTGAAATCCCTAAATTCCTTGCGATAGCTGGTTGAGAAAGGTTTTTCTTAAACTGTTCAACAATTTGCTCACGCATTTGTTGACAAAGTGGTGACCCTCGCCCCATCCTTGTTTGTGAATGACTGAGCATTTCATGGAATCTACTTTTATACCCAATCATGGCACCCACCTGTTCCCAATTTGCCTGTTCACCTGTGGGATGTTCCAAATAAGTGTTTGATGAGCATTCCTCAACTTTATCAGTATTTATTGCCACCTTTCCCAACTTCTTTGTCACGTGTTGCTGGCATCAAATTGTAAAGTTAATGATTATTTGCAAAAAAAAAATGTTTATCAGTTTGAACATCAAATATGTTGTCTTTGTAGCATATTCAACTGAATATGAGTTGAAAATGATTTGCAAATCATTGTATTCCGTTTATATTTACATCTAACACAATTTCCCAACTCATATGGAAACGGGGTTTGTACAATCTCCAGCACGCTCTGCCCAAAGATTGCACTCCTCCTTCTTTATTTGACTTTCTCCCCCCACCTGACCACAGCTGCTTCCAGAGGGAAGGGGGTCGTAAACAGCGTTGCCTTTGGTTACCGAACAGTTCAAAAAAAGAGGTCGTAAAATAGTTCAAAAAGAGTTCCATGAAATAGTTCAAAAAGAGTTCGTAAAATAGTTCAAAAAGAGTTCGTCTGGAAATTGGGCAGATCCTTGGTTCTCTCCGCTTTGAAGTCCTTGGGCCAGAACAACATCCTTCTGTTGATTACCATACGTGAGAGAACACAGGAACACCATCTTGCTTCCCCCCCTCCCCTACACAGTGGAGTTTTATGAGCCTTACTCTTGGTAGGTTTCAAAAGACGGCCTTTTGTCTTCTTGTCAGGAACACAACGTAATACAAAGTTTTTGTGATAATTTAGAAACAATTATTCAAACAATGGGAAGCAACATGAAGGTGTTCTGTTTCTTTGATGTATTGTAATCCACAGAAATATTTTGTCTTGACCCGAGAACTACAAAGCGGAGAGGAAACAGGACCAGACTCCCCTCCAGGGACCTTTTCTTTGAACCGTTTAACGACCTTTTCTTTGAACTGTTTTGTGGCCAAAGGCAGCACTTGTTTACGACCCCCTTCCTTTAGAAACAGCTGTTGCCATGTAATCAGGGAAAGTCCAAATAAAAGAGGAGGCGTACAATCTTTCGTCAGAGGGTGGTGGAACTGTGCAAAGAGTACAGTCCAGGCGTTTCTCCTCAATTGAGCCAAATTTTAATTCTGTCTCTGTTTAATTCCTTGCTTCTTGTCTTGTTTAATAGATGTCATCAGTGTTTGAACCTGACAATGTCATTTCTCTCAATGGATTAATGAAGTAATAAATATAGATACAAACATCTGTCTGGACGTGCAAAATAAAAGAAACAAATAGTGATAACACAGGGGTGTCAAACTCATTTTAGATGGGGGGCCACATGGAGAAAAATCTACTCCCAAGTGGGCCGGACTGGTGAAATCACGGCACGATAACTTAAAAATAAAGACAATTTCAGATAGTTTTCTTTGTTTAAAAATAGAACAAGCACATTCTGAAAATGTACAAATCATAATGTTGTTTTTTTTTTTTACACTTACGTGTTGCGGTTAATAGTATTCTATCTTTATTTGTCGTTATTTATATTTTCTGAATACTAATATTCATTACGTGATAATGTTCACCAGTCAACTCATTGGTGTTAATTTTCAATCCATCAAGATAAGAAAATTATATCAAAATCAAATTACAGGATGTTATTTATGTAGTTTGATCATTTTCCTCGACTGGTGCACTAACATGTGGTTTATTAATTTTTTTACATACGTAGCATCATCTACAAAGATACAAAGAATTGCTATTCCGACATATTAAGAACAGCAGTTTATTTCATTCAAAAATTGCGGCTCATTTTTTATACTTAGCAAACTCATCCCGCGGGCCGGATAAAACCTGTTCGCGGGCCTGATCCGGCCCTCGGGCCGTACATTTGACACCCCTGTGTTAGGGAATTTTAAAAATGGATATATCTTTTCTTACACGTTATATAATGTATATGTGGAGGGAGATGTGGCCAGCGCTGCCTGCAGGAGCAAAGGTCACCGCCTCTGTCCATGGTGCTGAGGACAGAGCACCATCAGACGAGGGTGTGGCAGTGCTGACGGCGAGACACAGCTGGCAGGTGATTAGATTTCACAGGTGGTACGTGTTAATCTAATCATCTGTTGTCTTTAACAGTAAGCGGCCGGGAGCAAGAGGGGAGAGAGGATACGGACGTGACTGAAAAGTCACGTTCTGCGGGAGAAAGACTTGGAGAAAATCTATGTACATTAAAAACTTTGCTCAACTTTGCACGCCTGGCTCCTGTGAAGTGTCTGTCAGTGGGACCGCTAGGAAGCGACTTCCACAGTATATTATTCCAAATCTAATCCGTCTTAATCCACATGACAATTTAGACATTTGGTGGGTTTTGTGTCCATCTTCAATAGTCATTTCCTATGCTGTTTTTATTTTTATTTTCTGCTAAAAAATGAAGAGTGCTTTTGATTGCATCCGCAATCATGCCATTGCATCCTTGGATCATGGCAAACATGGCAGAATGAACTGAGCAAGGAGACGTGACTCAGCAGAAAGGACAAACTGCGACAGACGGGGGAATTTCGATGCTGTTCTTAAAGCCAAAGGAGGCCAAATGCAAGAAGTATTGGTCGGAGGAGTCTGACTTGTCCCCAAGTACTTGGTGAGTATGACTCAGTGTGCAGCAGCCGTCACTCATCCCATTCTGCTCCAGTTCGAGGTTGGATCAACTCCAACTTGACCTCAGCATGAGACTGAGGTCAGGTCACCTCTAGATGTCAAATCGTTTCAAGTTCTGGTTCACAGCTTCCCAAAGCTCAGCTCAATCCAGGTCTTGTTCCGGCTCCACAGGACAAACTGTTGCTTTTGGGTGGGTGGTCAGAGCGGGATGGACCCATTGTTATTCAGTCATTGTGTCATGATCCGATGCCCGGATCCTGTTCGGTTTAGTTTTGGACTCCCTCGGTTCCTGTTTTGTGCACCCCTGGGTTTGTTTTGGTTACCATGGGTGCTGATTGATTTCACCTGCCTCTGATTAGTGTTCGGCAGGCTCATCTGCTGCCGGGCACTAATCAGAGAGCTACTTATTCACGTAGCTGCTGAAGTTCTGGCACCACTCGCGTCCACCTTCTCGATGGCCAGTGGCTGTTCCGTGGTCGCCTGCCTCGCCAGCCTTGCCAGCCTCGCCAGCTGCAGCAGCGTTCCACTTGCCGCCGCCACTTGACTTGTCCTCGGTGGATTCTGGGACACTGGGCCTGGCGACCCACCACCAAGTCCCCCCTCCGCCCGCCCATGACTTTGGAACTTTTTCTTAGTTGTATCAGGGGACATCTGTCATGATCCGTTGCCTGGATCCTGTTCTGTTTAGTTTTAGACTCCCTAAGTTCCTGTTTTGTGCACCCCTGGGTTTGTTTTGGTTACCATGGGTGCTGATTGATTTCACCTGCCTCTGATTAGTGTTCGGCAGGCTCACCTGCTACTCACTAGTCAGAGAGCTACTTATTCACGTTGCTGCTGAAATTCTGGCGCCACTCGCGTCCACCTTCTCGACGGCCAGTGGCTGTTCCGTGGTCGCCCGCCTCGCCTGCTGCAGCGGCATTCCACTTGCCGCCGCCACTTGACTTGTCCTCCGTGGATTCTGGGACGCTGGGCCTGGCGACCCACCACCAAGTCCACCCTCCGCCCGCCCATGACTTTTGAACTTTTTCTTAGTTGTATCAGGGGACATCTGGAATCTGTCCTTAAGGACGGGGGGTACTGTCATGATCCGTTGCCCGGATCATGTTCTGTTTAGTTTTGGACACCCTCAGTCCCTGGGTTTGTTTTGTTTACCATGGGTGCTGATTGATTTCACCTGCCTCTAATTAGTGTTCGGCAGGCTCACCTGCTGCCGGGCACTAATCAGAGCGCTACTTATTGACGTTGCTGCTGAAGTTCTGGCGCCACTCGCGTCCACCTTCTTAACGGCCAGTGGCCGTTCCGTGGTCGCCCACCTCGCCTGCTTGACTTGTCCTCTGTGGATTCTGGGACACTGGGCCTAGTCCCACCAATGTGTCCTCGGTCTTCCTCGTGGCCTCATTCATTTGCTCAAATTTGGTAACAAAATTAGCTAGGTCAGTCAGGGTGTGTTTTGAAGGACATGTTGCCACCGAGCGTGCTGGCAGTATAACAACACACCTTTTAGGTAACCATCCGCGGTTAAGGTAAAGAAGCACGTCAGATCAAAATAAATTAGGTAATCAATCTGATCAACGTAATTAATCTGATCAATGCGAAATAATTTAGGATTAGTACAATCCATCCATCCATCCATCTTTTTCCGCTTATCCGAGGTCGGGTCGCTGGGGCAGCAGCCCAAGTAGGGAAGCCCAGACTTCCCTCTCCCCAGCCATTTCGTCTAGCTCCTCCTGGGGGATCCCGAGGCTTTCCCAGGCCAGCTGGGAGACATAGTCTTCCCAGCGTGTCCTGGGTCTTCCCCGTGCCCGAAACACCTCCCTAGGGAGGCGTTCGGGTGGCATCCTGACCAGATACCCGAACCACCTCATCTGGCTCCTCTCCATGTGGAGGAGAAGCGGCTTTACTTTGAGCTCCTCCTGGATGACAGAGCTTCTCACCCTATCTCTAAGGGAGAGCCCCGCCACCCGGTGGAGGAAGCTCATTTCGGCCGCTTGTACCCGTGATCTTGTCCTTTCGGTCATAACCCAAAGCTCATGACCATAGGTTGGAACGTAGATCGACCGGTACATTGAGAGCTTTGCCTTCTGGCTCAGCTCCTTCTTCACCACAACGGATCGATACAGCGTCCGCATTACTGAAGACGCCGCACCGATCCGCCTGTCCATCTCACGATCCACTCTTCCCTCACTCGTGAACAAGACTCTGAGGTACTTGAACTCCTCCACTTGGGGCAGGGTCTCCTCCCCAACCCGGAAATGGCAATCCACCCTTTTCCGGGCGAGAACCATGGACTCGGAGGCGCCGATTCTCAATTAGTACAAATAACGATTAAATATATGGTTGCATTCATATTTTTTGACAGGGGTCAATACCTTTGATATGATCTATCCCCATCTTAAGGGCGTTTTCGGGTTCAGAGGTCAGAAGGTGATATTTAACGGCTGAAAACAGATCTCCATCGCACATGGCTTCCTCTGCCAAGGCTTTACACTCTTCTACTGAGGGAAGACAGCACTGAAATGAGAAAAATCATTTGGTTTTGTTCTTGATATGATGACGTGATGAAGACAAAGGCTTACACATGATTTACTATCATAATTATGATCTAAAGTGGAAATTCCAGAATTCAGTCCGAGGCCGTTTAATCAGCGTCAGTAAGTATTTTTGCAGAATGGATCACTTTTGCAAAATGTATACAAAATTGGCTCATTAAAGGCCTACTGAAAGCCACTACTACCGACCACGCAGTCTGATAGTTTATATATCAATGATGAAATCTTAACATTGCAACACATGCCAATACGGCCGGGTTAGATTAGTAAAGTGCAATTTTAAATTTCGCGCGAAATATCCTGCTGAAAACGTCTCGGTATGATGACGTCACGGATTGTAGAGGACATTTTGGGACAGCATGGTGGTCAGCTATTAAGTAGTCTGTTTTCATCGCAAAATTCCATAGTATTCTGGACATCTGTGTTGGTGAATCTTTTGCAATTTGTTCAATGAACAATGGAGACAGCAAAGAAGGAAGCTGTAGGTGGGAAGCGGTGTATTAGCGGCCGGCTGCAGCAACACAAACACAGCCGATGTTTCATTGTTTACATTCCCGACAGATGACAGTCAAGCTTTACCATTGGCCTGTGGAGAACTGGGACAACAGAGACTCTTACCAGGAGGACTTTGAGTTGGATACGCAGACGCGGTACCGTGAGTACGTACGCAGCTGCGGCTTCCAAACATTTGATCGCTTGCCCGTACGTGCGTGCCGCTATGTGCATGTCACGTACGTAACTTTGGGGAAATATATGTGCTGTATGAACTTTGCGGAGGTGAACGGTACTTTGGGCTGTGGGATTGAGTGTGTTGTGCGGGTGTTTGAGTTGTATTGGCGGGTTATATGGACGGGAGGAGGGAGGTGTTTGTTATGTGGGATTAATTTGTGGCATATTAAATATAAGCCTGGTTGTGTTGTGGCTAATAGAGTATATATATGTCTTGTGTTTATTTACTGTTTTAGTCATTCCCAGCTGAATATCAGGTCCCACCCGCCTCTCATAGCATCTTCCCTATCTGAATCGCTTCCACTGCCCTCTAATCCTTCACTCTCACTTTCCTCATCCACGAATCTTTCATCCTCGCTCAAATTAATGGGGAAATCGTCGCTTTCTCGGTCCGAATCGCTCTCGCTGCTGGTGGCCATGATTGTAAACAATGTGCAGATGTGAGGAGCTCCACAACCTGTGACGTCACGCTACTTCCGGTACAGGCAAGGCTTTTTTATCAGCGAGCAAAAGTTGCGAACTTTATCGTCGATGTTCTCTACTAAATCCTTTCAGCAAAAATATGGCAATATCGCGAAATGATCAAGTATGACACAGAATGGACCTGCTATCCCCGTTTAAATAAGAAAACCGCATTTCAGTAGGCCTTTAACTTGAGGGATAAGAGCGCTCCTTGTCTGCAAATAATAAATGTTTTTGTTTCAATTCAGAAAAATTGCCGCAAAGTGATTTCATTGAGTGATTATTGTCGTACAACGTTGGCCACTCACCCGTTCATGCATTTGGTTGATTTCCGCAGCACTTCCTGTGTAAAATGCACACACCTTAGCCAGTAAAGTATGGTTCTCAGGAATCATTGTGAGTATATCAGCTGAGAGCTCCCTGGATGTGAACACAGCAAAGATAAATCAGTCCGTGAACAATGCCGTATAACCAGTAATATGTAAACGTTCAATGAATCAAATATCTAATTACAAGGGCCTTTAAAGAACTTTGAAGAAACTCAAGGTATTGCGGCTAACGTTAGAGCAAACATACACTATATTGCCCCTTCCTCTTCCAACATGACTGTGCACCAGTGCACAAAGCAAGGTCCATAAAGACATGGATGACAGAGTCTGGTGTGGATGAACTTGACTGGCCTGCACGGAGTCCTGACCTGAACCCCATAGAACACATTTGGGATGAATTAAAACGGAGACTGAGAGCCAGGCCTTTGGAAGAATGGTCGAAAAATTCCTATAAACACACTCCGCAACCTTGTGGACAGCCTTCCCAGAAGAGTTGAAGCTGTAATAGCTGCAAAAGGTGGACCGACATCATGTTGAACCCTATGGGTAAGGGACGGGATGTCACTTCAAGTTCATATGTGAGTCAGGGCAGGTGGCCAAATACTTTTGGCAATATAGTGTATGTATATCAAGTACTGTAATTATCACCACTGATTGGGACGATAACACCATTGACAATTATTTTCAGTAAATAAATGAATAAGTCAAAGTAGATGTTATACATAATTGTAAGGACTGGAGACAAAAAATATTAGGTGGTACCTAGATTTTGATTAGTAATCTGATCCAAAAGGTCCAACAAATAAAATGTTCCTATAAGAAATAATGCAGAACAATTCATTCGTTCCAGACACCCAAAAATAATGTCAAAAAACATTTTATAAAGAAAACCGGATCATACAAAAACTGTATACTCATACTGGGAATATAGATCAACTTTGTCTGGTAAGGACCCTTACCATGTCGACGGGGCCATGTACTTCCTGGCCAGGAGCTCAAGGCAGTAAGCGGTGCTATGATCAGCCGGCGGTCCAAGAACTATACCCATACACGCAGCCAGCTCCAGCTCATTACCCCTGATCAGGCTAGACATGGCCAGCTAAAAACACAAACAACACGGGTGTTGAAGGTCAAACATTGTGGCCCGGCCTCCAAGACGCCAAACAGTCGCCCCACCACGGACCTCAAAACCCTGATATACTGTAGAACAGTAATTCTCAAACTAGTGGTACATAAATAATCACTTAATTAAATATTTAAACACAGTGTTACTGTTCAAACTGGGTGTAATGTAATGTTGTCCTGGTACTAAAATTATTTTGATACTTTTCGGTACTTTTCAATATTTTTCTAAATAAAGGGGACCACAAAAAATGGCATTATTTGCTTTATTTTAACAACGTATCTTAGGGTACATTAAACATATGTTTCTTATTGCAAGTTTGTCCTTAAATAAAATAGTGAACATACAAGGCAACTTGTCTTTTAGTAGTAAGTAAACAAACAAAAGTTCCTAATTTAGTCTGCTGACATATGCAGTAACATATTGTTCCAATTATCATTCTATTATTTAGTCAACATTATTAAGGACAAGTGGTAGAAAATGAATTATTAATCCACTTGTTCATTTGCTGTTAATATCTGCTTACTTTCTCTTTTAACATGTTCTATCTACACTTCTGTTAAAATGCAATAATCACTTACTTTACATACTTTACATTAGTTTTGAATGATACCACAAATTTGGGTGTCAATCCGATACCAAGTAGTTACAGCAGGGGTGTCCAACGTGCGGCCCGGGGGCCACACATTCTGGAAATGCTATTGCAAAAATTAAAAAAAAACATTTAAGAAAGTGGAATGCAGTTGGCACAAAGCTGCCATGCAGGCTGGTTTTTTTTCTTTTGTCTTTCTTCATTTTTCTTTTTTTGCCATTGCTCCAAAAAAAAAAAATACCAAAAAATCAATGTTATAATGAATTATTTTTAATTCTCCAATTACTGTCACTTTAAAACGTTTTGTGTGGAAAAAATATTGCATATATTGTGTGGTTGCCGTATAAAAACATCAAACAAAGCATAAAACAAACCAAAATAATTGTTCAAACGTAAAATTAACAGATATATCTGAAGTTGATCTCGTGTTGAAAGTAAAAAATAAATAAATAAATGTATCATTTTATGAGTGGGGCACCTTTTGGATCCCAAAGATATTTAGTGGGATTTTATTTATCTTTACACTGTGATTACTCAAAAATAATAATGAATCAATGGTGTCCTGCATTATTGATTAACTACTGCATATTTCAGCTTTACTATAAAAAACTGAAATGTTGTCTTTGACAAAAAAAGGCACAAAACCTTTTTTTTTTTTTTTTTTTACTTCATATCAACCTGAAGTTGGTATAGAGATTTACTGTAAGCGTTAAATCAAATCCAAAAAATTATAATTTGACTTATTTTTAACATTTTAATGACTGAGACCCTTCATGGTCCCCGGGAACCCTAAAGGTAAAAAAAATAAAATTAAATCCATATATTTTGTCATGGTTTGAAAATGGAAAATATCAAAATGGCCCCCGCATGCTTTAATTTTTCCATGTGCGGCCCTCAGTGGAAAAAGTTTGGACACCCCTGAGTTACAGGATCATACATTGGTCATATTCAAAGTCCTCATGTGTCCATGGACATACAGTATTTCCTGAGTTTATAAACATAATATACATTATAAAAAAAACAAAGAAAATGTTGTGATGCCAAAATTAATTATAGTAGTATTGACTAGATACACTCTTGTACTTGGTATCATTACAGTGGATGTTAGGTGTAGATCCACCAATGGCGTTTATTTACATTTTGACGCCGGTGAGCTACGGTGTGTAGTGAAGCATGTTTAGCTATTCCTCGTCCTGCAGGGATGATACTTAGCTTAGATTAGTGATTTAGTTTGGGGGCCGGTACTTTTCAGAGGCGGTATAGTACCGAATATGATTAATTAGTATCGCAGTGCTATACTAACATCGGTATACCGTACAACCCTAGTGTAATGTTACAGTGGCCAAAAATATGAAATAGACTTCTACATCTGCCTTGTTTTTCATGAATACTTAGACCTACTGCGCTACTGTATTTGAAATGTTGGTCATTAGTGTCACGGCGCGGGCTCGAACCCGCTTTTCCCCGGCAGCTCTACACAACACTTGGTAACACACACTACAGCTAACCACTCACACAGCCACACACACACACACACACTCTTGGGTTTTGTCACACACACCATTCTATAGTTGTTTGTTAGTATTGTTTTATTATTTTATATATATATATATATATATATATATATATATATTGTCTATATATATATAATAAATCCTAGATCTTTACTTCCCCTTTGTGTCTGTGTCGTCAACTCCCTCCGGTAAACATAACAATTACGGTGGTACTTGGGATAGCCAAGTGTTTTCTTAGGTGGTACGTGTGAGCTAACCACTCACACAGCCACACACACACACACACACACACACTCTTGGGTTTTGTCAGACACACCATTCTATAATTGTTTGTTAGTATTGTTTTATTATTATATATATATATATATATATATATATATATATATATATATATATATATATATATATATATATATATATATATATTGTGTCATGTCTGTGTGATCATGTTTTGTTTTAGTTATGTTCGGTTTTGTTTTTGGACTCTTTGTGCACTCTTGTTTGTTTTGTCACCACAGCGACCATTAGTTTTCATCTGTCCTCATGTCACGCACCTGTCTCACGTTTTGCACTCGCGCACCTGTCACTAATCATGTCACTGTTATTTAAGCCTGTCTTTTTCTGTTGATCGTCCTGGTGACATTATCCTTACTACCTCTGCTCACTTCATGCCATGCTACTTCTGATATTAATGCCTGTTCATAGTTATGCTTCTTGCCATGCCCCATAAGTTTTGTTTTTTCATGTCACTTTTTTATAGTAATAATAAAATATGTCCTTACCTTCACTTTCCTTTGCATTCCGGGAAAACAAAACACCTCATAGACCACGCATTGACATATTGTCTATATATATAATAAATCATAGAGCTTTACTGCCCCCTTGTGTCTGTGTCATCAACTCCCTCCGGTAAATATAACAATTACGGTGGTACTTGGGATAGCCAAGTGTTTTCTTAGGTGGTACATGTGAGCTAACCACTCACACAGCCACACACACACACACACACACACTCTTGGGTTTTGTCACACACACCATTCTATAGTTGTTTGTTAGTATTGTTTTATTATTATATATATATATTGTCTGTATACAGTATATAATAAATCAAAGAGCTTTACTGCCCCCTTGTGTCTGTGTCGTCAACTCCCTCCGGTAAACATAACAATTACGGTGGTACTTGGGATAGCCAAGTGTTTTCTGAGGTGGTAAGTGGTGAATAAAGTTTAAGAACCACTGCTGTGGAACATACAGAATATGACAAATTGTCTTCAACTCACACCAGCCGATTTCTGGAAACATGAAGATAATAGTTTGTCGAAATTGCTAGGTATGCACTTCAAATGTATTACCGTATTAAATGATACGTATGCCCTAATAAGATTTATTTGGAGTCATGGAGCATAGACCAGGGCAGCAAATGAAATGTTCATGTTCAGTCGTTTTAGTAACTACGGTCGTTCACTGAGCTATTTCTTATTTTGATTTGGTTACAGTTTGGATTGTGATACAACCCAAAAATGCACACTTGCACGTACCTTCACGTTATCCACCGCCAGGTGGCAGCATGCAGCCAGGACAGCGCAACCATCTTGGAAATACCATTCAGCCAGCTGTTCGCATACCTTATGGAGGAGACTGGGGTAAAAACATATCTTTGTTTATCTCGATAAACCACATTTGTATCAAATATTAAATGTTTACATACCATTAGTATTCCAAACACTTTTAACAGCTATCACAGTAGAACAAGTGCTTTTTATGTCGCAACACGTTCACTCCACGTTCACAGACTTGACCCAGTTCCAGATTGTAGCTTTAATGGTTTGTGCTTTACCTTTGGTATTGTTGTTTGTTGTCCACATCGTTAATCGTATGGTTGATCGAGGAGGTTTGAGGTGGACGGATGTTTCCCTCGCATGCTCCCTACAATAAAAAAATGTTCAGAAGAGTTATTCCCGAAATACAGTTCTTTTAGTTCAACGTGTACCGTGCGTGCCTCAACTAAGAAGATAGCACACACGTTTAGGTAAATACATACATTTCAATTCTAAAACATATAGTAGGCCACGATTTATAGTCTTGTATTTTTGCCTTTTGAATCGGACTGCGCTACAAGGGGTGGCACTTATTGGACTTCTGTGCTGATTTTTGGTGTTTTTTTGTGAACTTTTGGATATACAGTCATGGTCAAAAGTTTACGAACATCATGTCATGGCTGTCTTGAGTTTCCAATAATTTCTATATCTGTTATTTTTTTGTGATAGAGTGATTGGAGCACATACTTGTTGGTCACAAAAAATATTCCTGAAGTTTGGTTCTTTTATGAATTTATTACGGGTCTACTGAAAATGTGAGCAAAGGTGCTGGGTCAAAAGTATACATACAGCAATGTTCTGGTTGAATTTTTGACCACTCCTCTTGACAAAATTGGTGCAGTTCAGCTAAATGTGTTGGTTTTCTGACATGGACTTGTTTCTTCAGCATTGTCCACACGTTTAAGTCAGGACTTTGGGAAGGACATTCTAAAACTTTAATTCTAGCCGGATTTAGCCATTCCTTTACCACTTTTGATGTGTGTTTGGGGTCATTGTCCTGTTGGAACACCCAACTGCGCCCAAGACCCAACCTCTGGCTGCAGTGCCCTCTGCTGGTTGTTCAGGGGAGTTTGTAGGTCACATTTATTTGGGCATCTGGTTTGTGGGAGGAATGTCTCATCGACACAAAAGCAAAAAAGCGATCCACATATGCAAATTCAATACAAATACAAAATCAAGCATATTTATATTCAAATCTCAAAAATATATTTACAAATACATGTTTATTTATACAAATTCTTGATTTATTTGTATGTCACATTTTTATATTTATACATTTTATTTGTATATATTTTAAAAGCATTAATTTATACAAATTATTTATTTATTTGTATATCACATTTGTATTTGTGTATTTATTAATATATGCATAAGTATTAATATTATATTGATATATATATAAGTTGATGTGAGACAATTCTACTACCATAGTTTTTCCCTTCACCGACAAGCTCTTTACTAATCCTCTCTATCTTGGGGGAAAAAAAAATACTGTACCTGTGCAATGAGTAAAGCTTCAACCAGTTGTCCTCTGCCAGTGAAGAAGGTCACAAGTTTCTTTATATCTGCTGTGGCAATGCAGTATGGGATTGCATCATCGTTATCCTCTGCCATCAGCTGGTCAGCTCTCCTGCATTAAAAGCATAACACACACCTTTATGTTCTCAGTACCGCCGACAGGTTTTTGAGCAATACACATGAATTAAAATGCATAACAAATATTCAGTGACAAACAGCCGGAACAAACAGAGCTTTGCTTGCTATTCTGAAAAATAAAATAATAATAATAATAACAAAATGAATAAGTCTACTGGTCTGTGCTATATATATATATATATATATATATATATATATATATATATATATATATATATATATATATATATATATATATATATATATATATATATATGTTTCATGAGGGGTTTCCCTTAATCATCAGGAGATCTCCTGATGATTGAGGGAAACCCCTCATGAAACAGGCCTGTAGAGATGAAATAGTCTTATGATTTTTCCCACACATACATATTACACTCTACCACGGTATCGAGCACTATTTTTTTGGATAAACTAATTAAGATATATATATATATATATATATATATATATATATATATATATATATATATATATATATATATGTATGTGTGTTTTCACTTGTTTTGTGTGATTGATCAATATAATATTTGCAGATTATACATTGTGGAGGGAGAGTGTGACCAGCGCGCCTACAGTCATGTTGGAAGAGTTCCAGTTCCAGTGAAAGGAACTTTGAATGTTCCAGGATACCAAAACATTTCGGACAATTCCATGCTCCCAACCTTGTGGGAACAGTTTGGTGCGGGCCCCTTCCTCTTCCAACATGACTGTGCACCAGTGCACAAAGCAAGGTCCATAAAGACATGGATGACAGAGTCTGGTGTGGATGAACTTGACTGGCCTGCACAGAGTCCTGACCTGAACCCGATAGAACACATTTGGGATAAATTAAAACGGAGACTGAGAGCCAGGCCTTTGGAAGAACGGTGGAACATTCCTATAAACACACTCCGCAACCTTGTGGACAGCCTTCCCAGAAGAGTTGAAGCTGTAATAGCTGCAAAAGGTGGACCCACATCATATTGAACCCTATGGGTTAGGAATGGGATGGCACTTCAGGTTCATATGTGAGTCAAGGCAGGTGGCCAAATACTTTTGGCAATATAGTGTATCTGCTTGTCACCTTGTCAAGCTGTTAAAATAATCAAATGCACAGGCAATTGTGTAATCATATCATGAAGCGCTTATACATTTATATTTATTTATATTCATCGTTATTAGCAGCCACAATGACAACACATTTGACACTCCTGCTTTACTCTTATTCTTCAATGTGACATTAAACCGTAAATAAAAGTGTAAATAAAACGTACCTCTGCATCAGTTTTTTCCAGTACTTCATGGATACTCCTGGTGCTACAGCTAATGCCTTCTCCCACTGCCCAAGAGACAAATACTGCACTTTAACAGTCATTAACCAAGCCATTCCATTCTTCATGATACATATAACAACTAACAATGCATTTCCATCATGGGTATGTCCTGTTGGCTCACAGGCACGTGTTTAAAGTCGTTGCTCTACTCATCAAGTGCATACAATGATGCCTCAACTTACAAAGCCCAAAACCAGTGAAGTTGGCGCGTTGTGTAAATGGTGAATAAAAACAGAATACAATGATTTGGAAATCCTTTTCAACTTATATTCAATTGAATAGACTGCAAAGACAATATATTTAATGTTCAAACTGAGACATTTTTTGTGCAAATAATCATTAACTTAGAATTTAATGGCAGCAACACATTGCAAAAACTTTTTTACCACTGTGTTACTGCACTTTCCTTTTAACAACACTCCGTAAACGTTTAGGAACTGAGGAGACCTATTTTTGAAGTTGAATTCTTTCCCATTCTTGCTTGATGTACAGCTTAAGTTGTTCAACAGTCCGGGGGTCTCCGTTGTGGTATTTTAGGCTTCATAATGTGCCACACATTTTCAATGGGAGACAGGTCTGGACTACAGGCAGGCCAGTCTAGTACCCGCACTCTTTTACTACGAAGCCACGCTGTTGTAACACGTGACTTGGCATTGTCTTGCTGAAATAAGCAGGGGCGTCCATGGTAATGTTGCTTGGGTGGCAACGTATGTTGCTCCAAATCCTGTATGTACCTTTCAGCATTAATGGTGCCTTCACAGATGTGTAAGTTACCCATGTCTTGGGCACTAATACACCCCCATACCATCACAGATGCTGGCTTTTACACTTTGCGCCTATAACAATCCGGATGGTTCTTTTCCTCTGTTCCGGACGACACGACGTCCAGTTTCCAAAAACAATTTGAAATGTGGACTCGTCAGACCACAGAACACTTTTCCACTTTGCATCAGTCCATCTTAGATGAGCTCGGGCCCAGCGAAGCCGGCGGCGTTTCCGGGTGTTGTTAATAAACGGCTTTCGCTTTGCATGGTAGAGTTTTAACTTGCACTTACAGATGTAGCGGCGAACTGTAGTTACTGACTGTGGTTTTCTGAAGTGTTCCTGAGCCCATGTGGTGATATCCTTTACACACTGATGTCGCTTTTTGATGCAGTACCGCCTGAGGGATCGAAGGTCCGTAATATCGTCACTTCAGGCAGTGATTTCTCTAGATTCTGTGAACCTTTTGATGATATTGCGGACCGTAGATGGTGAAATCCCTAAATTCCTTGCAATAGCTGGTTGAGAAATGTTCTTAAACAATTTGCTCACGTATTTGTTGACAAAGTGGTGACCCTCGCCCCAACCTTGTTTGTGAATGACTGAGCATTTCACGGAATCTACTTTTATACCCAATCATGGCACCCACCTGTTCCCAATTAGCCTGCTCACCCGTGGGATGTTCCATATAAGTGTTTGATGAGCATTCCTCAACTTTCTCAGTCTTTTTTGCCACTTGTGCCAGCTTTTTTGAAACATGTTGCAGGCATCAAAGTCCAAATGAGCTAATATTTGCAAAAAATAACAAGGTTTTCCAGTTCGAACGTTAAATATCTTGTCTTTGCAGTCTATTCAATTGAATATAAGTTGAAAAGGATTTGCAAATCATTGTATTCTCTTTTTATTTACCATTTACACAACGTGACAACTTCACTGGTTTTGGGTTTTTGTACTGGCAAGTATTTTTCAAACCATATTTCTCATCCCAAAGTTTTTTTTTAAGAGGTATTTCACATGTTAAAATTGTGAAATGTTATTTTGGAGGGGCAAGCACGGATTAAATTGATTTTTAATTCAATTCAATGGGCGTGGTTGATTTGAGATATTAAGTGTTTCGAGTTACAAGCTCAGTCATAAAACCGACATAGCTTAGTTGAGGTACCAGTGCATTCTATAGCACATGATTAGAGAAATAAATAACAACACACACACCTGTCCAAGCTCCACCATCAATTCACAGTATCGTTGAATCTGTCCCAGCCTCAGGTGGATATCTGCTGCTTCTTTGAGGCGCTCTTCTTTACTGGGAGCGCCGATCCCACCGCCAAATTTCGACATCTTGACGATTGTCAGTTCCTGAGCCTCGGACTGTAAGAGAACATGAAAAGGTTCAACGTACTATAATTTGGGAATGTGGAAATGTTACTTAGGCGGGATGAAAACTGCTTTGCATACATATTTACATCACACAATACTTTTGCTCATGCAAGGCATTTATCACATTTTCTTATAGTGATAACACGGACCTTTATTTTGACAGGGTGATGGCAGAAAGGATGTGTGAATTGGAGACTCTTACTGTTTTAAACTTCAGCAGGTGCTTCATGTGCATCACACCCCTGCTGTAGCTGCCTGGTAGCAGCGAGTCATCCTGCCCATTAATGACCGACACCAAGTCCCACAGGTTGCTGCTGCCCCCTGGTGGCTAGTGGAACAAACACATGCATTAAGGCATATTCCAGACTAGAAAAAAAAAGATGAGGTTGAAGATATGGTTTATGTGTTGCAACATGAAGTGAAATTACATTTAAATATAGAGGCAAATTGTTTTCTTTATTACAAAAAAAAATTATTTTACGTGAAATTTTTGCGTTTCAATTTTGTCAACTGAATTTACATGAAATTATGCTGACAATTCAATTGAATTTGTGAGCAAAATGTGTGTTCAAACATTCAGATCATAAAAAAATTGTGTCCAAAAATGTGCTGTTTTAAAAATCTATGTACAAAAAAAAAAATGAGTGAATAAAAATTCATTCTATAAAAATTTGTTGTAAAATAATTCAGTACTAAAAAATTTGGAATTTTTGGTTTTGTTTTAATTCCCTGCTTCAAAAATAGTGTCTAAAAATGTGCTGTTTTAAAAATTCAGTGTATAAAAATTCAGTGTATAAAAATTTGTTGTAAAATAATTCAGTACTAAAAAATTTGGAATTTTTTTGTTTGTTTTAATTCCCTGCTTCAAAAATAGTGTCTAAAAATGTGCTGTTTCAAAAATTCAGTGTATAAAAATTCTGTGAATAAAAATGTGCTGTTTTAAAAATTCAGTCTACAAAAATTTGTTGTAAAATAATTCAGTACTAAAAAATTTGGATTTTGTTTTTGTTTTGTTTTAATTCCCTGCTTCAAAAATATTGTCTAAAAATGTGCTGTTTTAAAAATTCAGTCTATAAAAATTTGTTGTAAAATAATTCAGTACTAAAAAATTTAGATTTTTTTTGTTTTGTTTTAATTCCCTGCTTCAAAAATAGTGTCTAAAAATTTGCTGTTTTAAAAGTTCAGTTTATAAAAATTCAGTGAATAAAAATTCAGTCTATAAAAATTTGTTGTAAAATAATTCAGTACTAAAAAATTTGGAATTTTTTTTCTGTTTTAATTCCCTGCTTCAAAAATAGTGTCTAAAAATGTGCTGTTTTAAAAATTCAGTGTATAAAAATTCTGTGAATAAAAATTCAGTGAATAAAAATTCAGTCTATAAAAATTTGTTGTAAAATAATTCAGTACTAAAAAATGTAGATTATTTTTTTTTTGTTTTAATTCCCTGCTTCAAAAATAGTGTCTAAAAATTTGCTGTTTTAAAAGTTCAGTTTATAAAAATTCAGTGAATAAAAATTCAGTCTATAAAAATTTGTTGTAAAATAATTTAGTACTAAAAAATTTGGAAATGTTTTTCTGTTTTAATTTCCTGCTTCAAAAATAGTGTCGAAAAATGTGCTGTTTTAATAATTCAGTGTATAAAAATTCAGTGAATAAAAATTCAGTGAATAAAAATTCAGTCTATAAAAATTTGTTGTAAAATAATTCAGTACTAAAAAATTTGGATTTTTTTTGTTTTGTTTTAATTCCCTGCTTCAAAAATAGTGTCTAAAAATGTGCTGTTTTAAAAATTCAGTCTACAAAAATTTGTTGTAAAATAATTCAGTACTAAAAAATTTGGATTTTTTTGTTTTGTTTTAATTCCCTGCTTCAAAAATTGTGTCTAAAAATTTGCTGTTTTAAAAGTTCAGTTTATAAAAATTCAGTGAATAAAAATTCAGTCTATAAAAACTTGTTGTAAAATAATTCAGTACTAAAAAATTTGGAATTTTTTTTCTGTTTTAATTCCCTGCTTCAAAAATAGTGTCTAAAAATGTGCTGTTTTAAAAATTCAGTGTATGAAAATTCTGTGAATAAAAATTCAGTGAATAAAAATTCAGTCTATAAAAATTTGTTGTAAAATAATTCAGTACTAAAAAATTTGGATTTTTTTGTTTTGTTTTAATTCCCTGCTTCAAAAATAGTGTCTAAAAATGTGCTGTTTTAAAAATTCATTGTATAAAAATTCAGTCTATAAAAATTTGTTGTAAAATAATTCAGTACTAAAAAATTAGGAATTTTTTTTGTTTTAATTCCCTGCTTCAAAAAGCACAACTGTATACTCCTGAGCTGTGACTCAAGAGTTGGGCTGTAGGGGGCAGTGGCGTACTGTATGTCTGCTACTTATACCTGCACATGCTTAGTGGATCAGGGGCCTCATGTAACAAGCATTTCTACAAGCTGTGGATACTTTAGCGACACACAGAGGTGATGCTGGGTAACAGTTCATATTAAAAAAAAAGCGCCAACTTTTATTCCTCAGACTGATTGATGTGCCCATAAGAGACATGTGCACGTTAATGTGCAAAACATATGCAAACTGGCAACGTTGTGCACAAATGGTGTCTCCCAGAGAGCACCTTTGGTATGCTAAATAGTTGTCTAGGTAACGGTGGAGCAGCGCTTCTACAAAACCCAAAACCAGTGAAGTTGGGTAAATCGTAAATAAAAACAAAATACAATGATTTGCAAATCCTTTTCAACTTATATCTAATTGAATAGACAAGATATTTAACTTTGTTATTTTTTACAAATATTAGCTCATTTGGAATTTGATGCCTGCAACATGTTTCAAAAAAGCTGGCACAAGTGGCAAAAAAGACTGAGAAAGTTGAGGAATGCTCATCAAACACTTATTTGGAACACAGGTGAACAGGCAAATTGGGAACAGGTGGGTGCCATGATTGGGTATAAAAGTAGATTCCATGAAATGCTCAGTCATTCACAAACAAGGATGGGGTGAGGGTCACCACTCTGTCAACAAATGCCTGAGCAAATTGTCCAATAGAACAACAACATTTTTCAACGAGCTATTGCAAGGAATTTAGAAATTTCACCATCTACAGTCCGTAATATCATCAAAGGGTTCAGAGAATCTGGAGAAATCACTGCACGTAACATTGAATGCCCGTGACCTTCGATCCCTCAAAAAGCGATATCAGTGAGTAAAGGATATCACCACATGGGCTCAGGAACACTTCAGAAAACCACTGTCAGTAACTACGGTTTGTCGCTACATCTGTAAGTGCAAGTTAAAACTCTACCATGCAAAGTGAAAGCCATTTATCAACAACACCCAGAAACCCTGCCAGCTTCGCTGATCCCGAACTCATCTAAGATGGACTGATGCAAAGTGTAAAAGTGTTCTGTGGTCTGACGAGTCCACATTTCAGAATTGTTTTTGGAAACTGTGGACGTCGTGTCCTCCGGAACAAAGAGGAAAATATTAACATTGCTGTATGTATACTTTTGACCCAGCACATTTGCTCACATTTTCAGTAGACCCATAATAAATTCATAAAAGAAGCAAACTTCATGAATGTTTTTTTGTGACCAACAAGTATGTGCTCCAATCGCTCTATCACAAAAAAATAAGAGTTGTAGAAATGATTGGAAACCCATGACATTATGTTCTTTACAACTTTTGATTGCGACTGTATATATAAATATATATATATATATATATGGTTAAGGTGCGCCTTATATACCGGTGCACTCCATAGACCGGAACACAGGGTATATCAGGCCCTAATTGTAAAACCACATCAATCAAAAACATCCGTACAGTATTAACGAAATAGTTACCGAAAAGCATTCTGAGAACCATCGCAGCTTCTTGGTGGTGGCGTCACAGTTCAGTTTCTCCAGCTCCTGTTTTATGTCTCTTGAGACTTTACCACAGAGGAGTGGTGGAGAGCCAGGAACCATAGCGGTATCTGCAGAGACACATAGTCAGCCTGGGTCCATTGCTATTCAAACTTCAGACAGTGAAATTGAATTGATCTGAAAATGAGTTGACCATACCAGTGTTTCCTATGATCTTTTCCCAGGGTTGGTTGGTGAGGATGTTTACCAGCAGAGGAGAGATGAGCGGCGTCAAAGACCAGAGTCGTACTGTACTATCTCTGCTACAACTGGCCATGGTGAATGGGCGACTCTGATGGCATGTTAACCCTACACACTCACACACAACACACAAAGTTTGATACGGTAATCAAATTACAGAGATCAAAGGGGAATCTATTCCCAAGTGGGCCAGAATGGTAAAATCATGGCATGATAACCTAAAAATAAAGACAACGTCAGGTTAGTTTTCTTTGTTTTAGCTGTTCACAAAAGCACCAAGTCATTGAATTTCAATGTTTCATTCAATAAATAAAGAGTTTGTATGTTCTCTATCATTCTAACTGACAATTTTTGCAACCCCATTGGCGAGTGAAGTGTACTTTTGAAGTCATTTCCCCATTATTTCTGCACAATAACTCAGATTCCCAAGTGGGCCGGAATGGTAAAATCATGGCATTATAACGTAAAAATAAAGACAACTCCAGCTTGTTTGCTCTGAAAATGTACAAATCACAAATATATAAGGCACTTTTGGTAGCCATCCACAAGAAGGTTATTCTAAAACCTTAATTCTAGACCAGGGGTCGGCAACCCGCGGCTCCGGAGCCGCATGCGGCTCCTTGACCACTCTGATGCGGCTCAGCTACATACATGCCGACCCCCCCGATTTTCCCAGGAGACTTATGGATCTCAGTGTCTCTCATAGATCACTCCCAGGGAAAAAATAATCCTATTTACACTATAATTACTAAATAAAGGGCGTGCCCTAACTGCACTGCAGTAATTGTCCTCTATAGCATTTACATACAGCGTGCCAGTCAAGCCACATGTTGCATGTTGTTATTACTTGCACACACAGGAGACAGCAAAGCATACTTAGTCATCAGCCACACAGCTTACACTGACGGTAGCCGTATCAAACAACTTTAACATTGTTACGTTACAAATATGCGCCACACTGTGAACCCACACCAAAAAAGAATGAAAAACACATTTCTGGAGAACATCCCACCGTAACACAACATAAACACAACACAACCATTACCCAGAATCCCATGCAGCCCTAACTCTTCCGGTCTACATTATACACCCCCGCTACCACCAAATCCCCCCACACATCAACCCCCCCCCCCCTCTCCGTGCGTTGGTTGAGCGGAAGAGTTAGGGCTGCATGGGATTCTGGGTATTGGTACCGTCAGTGTAAGATGTGTGGCTGCTGAGTTAGTACGCCTTGCTGTCACTTTCGTGAGCAAGCTGAAATTGCATTCTAGGTGTGGTCGAGCAGGTACACTGTTAGGGCAGACTGTAGAGGGCGCCAAATGCAGTGTCATCACGCTCTGATATTCGGGAGTCTCCCGGGAAAAATGAGAAGGTTGGCAAGTATGACGCTATCAAGCGCCATTCATTCAAAACTCGCGGGCTGCACTAACATCAAATTTCCACATTAAAGTGCGTGCCGGTGCGTGTGTCGGAGACCCCTGGTTAACATAGCACAAAGCATTTAAGCTTTGTATGCAGTGTTTTTCATTTTAAATTTAAAATATTTTTTTGTGGCTCCCATTACTTTCTTTAATTTGTGAAACTTGCCAAAATGGCTCTTTGAGTGGTAAAGGTTGCCGACCCCTGTTCTAGACTGATTTAGCCATTCCTTTACCACTTTTGACGTGTGTTTGTGTCAAGCCGGGTTTTTTTTTCGCAGTTTACTGCGAGATTTGTTCTCCCGGGATGCAATCGGACTATTCCGGACAAGGCTTTAAGGTAGGAACATTTTTAATTATTCTATAAAACTCAACAAAGTACAAAAAAAACCAGAAAAACAATCCGAAGGCAAGCGTGTCTATCGCACGCCGGAAGCTAAGGCAAAAACTTAGGACAATGAAACATGAAACTAAAGACATGAAACCCGCACTAAACTGTGACATGAAACAAATAGCCTTAACTATGAAAAGGAGCAACATAAACTGTGGCATCGCATGAATCGAGCATGAATCTGTGGCATGAAACGAGCAGCATGAACTATGGCAACGCATGAAAACAAGCAATGACGCCAGGACGACTAACTGGCAAAGACAGGCTTAAATAACGGTCTGCTGATTAGAAACGGGTGTGTCCCGAACGCAAGAGGCAGGTGAAAATCATAAGTCGCCCTGGAAACTAAAACAAACAAGGGTGCACAAAAACAGGAACTAACTGTTAAACATAACAGAAAGTAACAAAAACATGATCCAGACCACAGATCGTGACAGTTTGGAGTCATTGTCCTGTTGGAATACCCAACTGCGCCCAAGACCCAACCTCCGGGCTGATGATTTTAGGTTGTCTTGAAGAATTTGGAGGTAATCCTCCTTTTTCATTGTCCCATTTACTCTCTGTAAAGCACCAGTTCCATTGGCAGCAAAACAGGCCCAGAGCATAATACTACCACCACCATGCTTGACGGTAGGAATTGGTGTTCCTGGGATTAAAGGTCCTCCAAACATATTGCTGGGTATTGTGGCCAAACAGCTCAATTTTTGTTTCATTTGACATCACATGGACAAAGATAAGACCTTCTGGAGGAAAGTTCTGTGGTCAAATGAAAAAAAATGTTGCTGTTTGGCCACAATACCCAGCAATATGTTTGGAGGAGAAAAGGTGAGGCCTTTAATCCCAGGAACACCACACCTACCGTCAAGCATGGTGGTGGTAGTATTATACTCTGGGCCTGTTTTGATGCCAATAGAACTGAGATTCCCAAGTGGGCCGGAATCGTAAAATCATGGCATGATAACGTAAAAATAAACACAACTCCAGGTTGTTTTCTTTTGTTTTACTTTGGCCAAAAATAGAAACAAGCCCATTCTGAAAATGTACAAAATCACAAAAAAAAATCCTCTGGACAAAACACTTAAATTTTGTTGAAAATTCTGAGGAAATTTCAAAAATACAATGAGCGCCATTCAGCACTGCAATTTATTGAGTTCAGTTAAATGCCAAGTGTTCTAAAATACTGTATATGTTGTTTTTATTCTTCAATCAGTTAACACAAACATATTTGACATTAAATATGTTATCGAACGTAATAGCATATAAAATAACTAAATTAAAAATGACGTCACGGTTACTTTGCTGAGTAACTTATTACTCTTACAATGAGGTAACTGAGTTACTAACTCAATTCCTCAATTACTTACTTTTTGGGAGAATTAATTTGTAACTGTATTTAATTACTTTTTAAGGTAAGATGACCAACATTGATGGTGAGTTGTATTTTTCAATGCACTTAATTTTGCTGTATTTATCCGGTCCAGTAAAATATTGCCTGAATGAGACTGGTCCCTAGTGCAAAAAAAGCTTGAGTACCCCTGACTTCGAAGTATGCTGATGTAATATACATCAAATTTCAGTCAGTCATACTGCCTTACCATAGACATCGGCACCATGGTCATAGACCGTGTCCAAGCAAGTCCCGTCTCTTGTGTCCCAAACTCTGATTGTATAATCCCAAGAACCTAGAAAAATAAAGACCATCAAATAGTGGACCACTTAGTTAAAAGTCTGAATCAGGAATATAACGCATGAGTAAACACAGACCATCACAGAGTAGAGTATACATTATTAGATCTGACACACACGCACATACAGAACTTTCCTCCAGAAGGTTTTATCTTTGTCCATGTGATGTCAGATGAAACAAAAATTGAGCTGTTTGGCCCGCGGGCCGTGAGTTCGACACCCCTACTGGCTTTTTAACTTAGTGCCTATAACAATGCGGATGCTTCTTTTCCTCTTTGGTCCGGAGGACACGACGTCCACAGTTTCCAAAAACAATTTGAAATATGGACTCGTCAGACCACAGAACACTTTTCCACTTTTCCGCACTTTGCCCAGCGAAGCCGGCCGGCAGCGTTTCTGGGTGTTGTTGATAAATGGCTTTCGCTTTGCATAGTAGAGTTTTAACTTGCACATACAGATGTAGCGACGAACTGTAGTTACTGACAGTAACTGTATAATAAACTGTATTTATATTATTCACATGTGAATAATACTGTATAATAAACTGTATTTATATTATTCACATGTGAATAATACTGTATAATAAACTGTATTTATATTATTCACATGTGAATAATGCTGTATAATAGACTGTATTCATATTATTCACATGTGAATAATGCTGTATAATAGACTGTATTTATATTATTCACATGTGAATAATGCTGTATAATAGACTATATTTACATTATTCACATGTGAATAATGCTGAATAATAGACTGTATTTATATTATTCACATGTGAATTATGCTGTATAATAGACTGTATTTACATTATTCACATGTGAATAATGCTGTATAATAGACTGTATTTACATTATTCACATGTGAATAATGCTGTATAATAGACTGTATTTACATTATTCACATGTGAATAATGCTGTATAATAGACTATATTTACATTATTCACATGTGAATAATGCTGAATAATAGACTGTATTTATATTATTCACATGTGAATTATGCTGTATAATAGACTGTATTTACATTATTCATATGTGAATAATGCTGTATAATAGACTGTATTTACATTATTCACATGTGAATAATGCTGTATAATAGACTGTATTTACATTATTCACATGTGAATAATGCTGAATAATAGACTGTATTTACATTATTCACATGTGAATAATGCTGTATAATAGACTGCATTTATATTATTCACATGTGAATAATGCTGTATAATGAACTGTATTTATATTATTCACATGTGAATAATGCTGTATAATAGACTGTATTTACATTATTCACATGTGAATAATGCTGTATAATAGACTATATTTACATTATTCACATGTGAATAATGCTGTATAATAGACTGTATTTACAATATTCACATGTGAATAATGCTGTATTTCACTAAACTTTAGTGAAATCTTTCGGGGTGTATCATAACAGTCCCGACGCCCACTAACGTTGGGGAGGCTCGTCACTAAATGTTTTGCTCGCAACTCAAAGCACAATTAGCCAAGAGACCGCTTGTATCTCAAAACACTCTTAAATTGGGGCACTTGTAGGAACTTGGTTCACAAATACTTCAAAACTCAAGCTACCTGAAATTTACCTGAAATTAGAAGATATGGGACCTCTGTGTTCCACATTAGGCCTCTAACTGGAGATGTGTGACCACTCAGCACATTGATGCATGCATCCTGGGTGTAATCCCATATACGAACAGTCCTGTCCAGAAAGAAACACAAAGGTGCATATATGTTTTCACGACAGAAAACCTGGATACATGTTGACTGTACTTGAATGTATAATAGACTGTATTTATATTATTCACATGTGAATAATGCTGTAAAATAGACTGTATTTATATTATTCACATGTGAATAATGCCGTATAATAGACCATATTTACATTATTCACATGTGAATAATGCTTAGACTTAGACTTAGACTTAGACAAACTTTAATGATCTACAAGGGAAATTGTTCAACACAGTAGCTCAGTTACAATGATGGAAAGGACAATGCTGAAAGGATAATGCTGTATAATAGACTGTATTTATATAATTCACATGTGAATAATGCTGTATAATAGACTGTATTTATATTATTCACATGTGAATAATGCTGTATAATAGACTGTATTTACATTATTCACATGTGAATAATGCTGTATAATAGACTGTATTTACATTATTCACATGTGAATAATGCTGTATAATAGACCGTATTTACATTATTCACATGTGAATAATGCTGTATAATAGACCGTATTTACGTTATTCACATGTGAATAATGCTGTATAATAGACTGTATTTACGTTATTCACATGTGAATAATGCTGTATAATAGACTGTATTTATATTATTCACATGTGAATAATGCTGTATAATAGACTGTATTTATGTTATTCACATGTGAATAATGCTGTATAATAGACTGTATTTATATTATTCACATGTGTATAATGCTGTATAATAGACTGTATTTATATTATTCACATGTGAATAATGCTGTATAATAGACAGTATTTACGTTATTCACATGTGAATAATGCTGTATAATAGACTGTATTTACGTTATTCACATGTAAATAATGCTGTATAATAGACTGTATTTATATTATTCACATGTGAATAATACTGTATAATAGACTGTATTTATATTATTCACATGTAAATAATGCTGTATAATAGACTGTATTTACATACAATAGTTTTTTTTCTTCCATCCAAAGCAGACACAAGTTTGTGTGTTTTATCTCACCCATCATCTGATCCAGAACAGAGTATCCCCTCTCTGAGTGGAGACCAGCGCACATGAAATACTTTAGCGAGGTGTCCTGCAAAGACCTTGAGCGGCTGGTCTGAACTGGTGGCCAAGTAGTACACGCGCACGTTCTTATCCTCACAACCAGTTGCAATCATATCTCTGCAGGGAAAGCGGAGCGTTCCACAATTATTGAAAAAAATAAAAACAACCATGAGTTATTTTAGCTGTCTTAAATGGTACATACAGTCGTGGTCAAAAGTTGACATACACTTGTAAAGAACATAATGTCATGGCTGTCTTGAGTTTCCAATCATTTCTACAACTCTTATTTTTTTGTGATAGAGTGATTGGAGCACATACTTGTTGGTCACAAAAAACATTCATGAAGTTTGGTTCTTTTATGAATTTATTATGGGTCTACTGAAAATGTGAGCAAATCTGCTGGGTCTAAAGTATACATACAGCAATGTTAATATCTGCTTACATGTCCCTTGGCAAGTTTCACTGCAATAAGGCGCTTTTGGTAGCCATCCACAAGCTTCTGCTTGAATTTTTGACCACTCCTCTTGACAAAATTGGTGCAGTTCAGCTAAATGTGTTGGTTTTTCTGACATGGACTTGTTTGTTCAGCATTGTCCACACGTTTGAGTCAGGACTTTGGGAAGGTCATTCTAAAACCTTAATTCTAGCCTGATTTAGCCATTCCTTTACCACTTTTGACGTGTGTTTGGGGTCATTGTCCTGTTGGAACACCCAACTGCGCCCAAGACCCAACCTCCGGGCTGATGATTTTAGGTTGTCCTGAAGAAATTGGAGGTAATCCTCCTTTTTCATTGTCCCATTTACTCTCTGTAAAGCACCAGTTCCATTGGCAGCAAAACAGGCCCAGAGCATAATACTACCACCACCATGCTTGACGGTAGGCCTGGTGTTCCTGGGATTAAAGGCCTCACCTTTTCTCCTCCAAACATATTGCTGGGTATTGTGGCCAAACAGCTCAATTTTTGTTTCATCTGACATCACATGGACAACGATAAGACCTTCTGGAGGAAAGTTCTGTGGTCAAACCGGCCCAAAACCCGGAGGTTGGGTTTTGGGCGCGGTTGGGTGTTCCAACAGGACTCCAAACACACGTCAAAAGTGGTAAAGGAATGGCTAAATCAGGCTAGAATGAAGGTTTTAGAATGGCCTTCCCAAAGTCCTGACTTAAACGTGTGGACAATGATGAAGAAACAAGTCCATGTCAGAAAACCAACAAATTTAGCTGAATTGCACCAATTTTGTCAAGAGGAGTGGTCAAAAATTCAAGCAGAAGCTTGTGGATGGCTACCAAAAGCGCCTTATTGCAGTGAAACTTGCCAAGGGACATGTAAGCAAATATTAACATTGCTGTATGTATACTTTTGACCCAGCAGATTTGCTCACATTTTCAGTAGACCCATAATAAATTCATAAAAGAAGCAAACTTCATGAATGTTTTTTGTAACCAACAAGTATGTGCTCCAATCACTCTATCACAAAAAAATAAGAGTTGTAGAAATGATTGGAAACTCAAGACAGCCATGACATTATGTTCTTTACAAGTGTATGTCAACTTTTGACCACGACTGTAGTGTTTATCTTAACAGAATGTGCATAATAATTACAATTACAATACAATGATACTAAAAAAAACAATATTGATGTTTTCGAGGTCTTACTTGTTGTTCTGACTCCAGTCACAGCCAAAAACTGCAGCCGGGTGTTTGTACTTATGAAGGATTTTACCATCGATGGTCCGAATGATACTGGAAAGAGAGACAGAATTAAAAAAAAAAAAAATCAAGTATCTGTAAAAGATGCAGCCTAAAAGTGAACACTTACCAGAATCCATCCCCACTACAAGTTGCAATCCTCTTTGAATCTTTATGGCTCCAGGATATACAAAATATACCATTTTTACCATGCTGGAAGAAGACACAGCACCACCATATAAACGGTTACGTACGGTAGAACTGATAAGCCTATTACAAATGTTTCATATATTAAAATACAACTTCTCCCAATGATAACCATCACGATATCATCACTACCATAACTTTTCTACTTTAAAAAAAAATTCATATTGAGCAGAAGTTAAACAAAAAATATAACAAAAAAAGAACATTCAGTCTTGAATTCACAGATTAGTATGTGGTTTATAATAGTTGGCAGCAGGGGTGTCCAAACTATGGCTCGCGAGGCATCCCTATTTCAATATGAAGTCTGAATGAATTATCTATGGCCCCACTATGGACTGGACTCTCACTATTATGTTAGATCCACTATGGACTGGACTCTCACTATTATGTTAGATCCACTATGGACTGGACTCTCACTATTATGTTAGATCCACTATGGACTGGACTCTCACTATTATGTTAGATCCACTATGGACTGGACTCTCACTATTATGTTAGATCCACTATGGACTGGACTCTCACACTATTATGTCAGATCCACTATGGACTGGACTCTCACTATTATGTTAGATCCACTATGGACTGGACTCTCACTATTATGTTAGATCCACTATGGACTGGACTCTCACTATTATGTTAGATCCACTATGGACTGGACTCTCACTATTATGTTAGATCCACTATGGACTGGACTCTCACTATTATGTTAGATCCACTATGGACTGGACTCTCACTATTATGTTAGATCCACTATGGACTGGACTCTCACTATTATGTTAGATCCACTATGGACTGGACTCTCACACTATTATGTCAGATCCACTATGGACTGGACTCTCACACTATTATGTCAGATCCACTATGGACTGGACTCTCACTATTATGTTAGATCCACTATGGACTGGACTCTCACTATTATGTTAGATCCACTATGGACTGGACTCTCACTATTATGTTAGATCCACTATGGACTGGACTCTCACTATTATGTTAGATCCACTATGGACTGGACTCTCACTATTATGTTAGATCCACTATGGACTGGACTCTCACACTATTATGTTAGATCCACTATGGACTGGACTTTCACAATATTATGTTAGATCCACTATGGACTGGACTCTCACTATTATGTTAGATCCACTATGGACTGGACTCTCACACTATTATGTTAGATCCACTATGGATTGGACTCTCACACTATTATGTTAGATCCACTATGGATTGGACTCTCACACTATTATGTTAGATCCACTATGGACTGGACTCTCACTATTATGTTAGATCCACTATGGACTGGACTCTCACTATTATGTTAGATCCACTATGGACTGGACTTTCACAATATTATGTTAGATCCACTATGGACTGGACTCTCACACTATTATGTTAGATCCACTATGGACTGGACTTTCACAATATTATGCTAGATCCACTATGGACTGGACTCTCACACTATTATGTTAGATCCACTATGGACTGGACTTTCACAATATTATGTTAGATCCACTATGGACTGGACTCTCACACTATTATGTTAGATCCACTGTGGACTGGACTCTCACTATTATGTTAGATCCACTATGGACTGGACCTCTCACTATTATGTTAGATCCACTATGGACTGGACTCTCACAATATTATGTTAGATCCACTATGGACTGGACTTTCACAATATTATGTTAGATCCACTATGGACTGGACTCTCACACTATTATGTTAGATCCACTATGGACTGGACTCTCACTATTATGTTAGATCCACTATGGACTGGACTCTCACACTACTATGTTAGATCCACTATGGACTGGACTCTCACACTATTATGTCAGATCCACTATGGACTGGACTCTCACACTATTATGTTAGATCCACTATGGACTGGACTCTCACACTATTATGTCAGATCCACTATGGACTGGACTCTCACACTATTATGTCAGATCCACTATGGACTGGACTCTCACTATTATGTTAGATCCACTATGGACTGGACTCTCACTATTATGTTAGATCCACTATGGACTGGACTCTCACTATTATGTTAGATCCACTATGGACTGGACTCTCACTATTATGTTAGATCCACTATGGACTGGACTCTCACTATTATGTTAGATCCACTATGGACTGGACTCTCACTATTATGTTAGATCCACTATGGACTGGACTCTCACTATTATGTTAGATCCACTATGGACTGGACTCTCACACTATTATGTTAGATCCACTATGGACTGGACTTTCACAATATTATGTTAGATCCACTATGGACTGGACTCTCACACTATTATGTTAGATCCACTATGGATTGGACTCTCACACTATTATGTTAGATCCACTATGGATTGGACTCTCACACTATTATGTTAGATCCACTATGGACTGGACTCTCACTATTATGTTAGATCCACTATGGACTGGACTCTCACTATTATGTTAGATCCACTATGGACTGGACTTTCACAATATTATGTTAGATCCACTATGGACTGGACTCTCACACTATTATGTTAGATCCACTATGGACTGGACTTTCACAATATTATGCTAGATCCACTATGGACTGGACTCTCACACTATTATGTTAGATCCACTATGGACTGGACTTTCACAATATTATGTTAGATCCACTATGGACTGGACTCTCACACTATTATGTTAGATCCACTGTGGACTGGACTCTCACTATTATGTTAGATCCACTATGGACTGGACCTCTCACTATTATGTTAGATCCACTATGGACTGGACTCTCACAATATTATGTTAGATCCACTATGGACTGGACTCTCACTATTATGTTAGATCCACTATGGACTGGACTCTCACAATATTATGTTAGATCCACTATGGACTGGACTTTCACAATATTATGTTAGATCCACTATGGACTGGACTCTCACACTATTATGTTAGATCCACTATGGACTGGACTCTCACTATTATGTTAGATCCACTATGGACTGGACTCTCACACTACTATGTTAGATCCACTATGGACTGGACTCTCCCAAATACCGCTGCCGATATTTTTTTCTATATTTTTATTGTAATCTTTTCAGAATGTAATTGTTCTATTTTTGGCCAAAGTAAGACAAAGAAAATAATTTGAAGTTGTCTTTATTTTTTTTTGTTTTAATGTAATGATTTTAATAGTCCGGCCAGCGTGTGCACAGACTTTCCTCCATGCGGGGCCCTGAGCTAAAATGAGTTTGACACCCCTGATATAGAGCATCCGGAAAGTATTCACAGCGCTTCCCTTTTTCCACATTTTGTTATGTTACAGCCTTAGTCCAAAATGAAATAAATAAAAGTCCTCAAAATTCTACACGGAACCCCATTATGACAATGTGACAATTTTCCCCCAAATGTATTTAAAAAATAAATAAAATAAAAGCATGTACCGTATTTTCTGGACCATAGGTCGCACCGGATTATAGAACTATCATCGAGTCATAAAAATGAGGTCCCTCGGTAAATTTTTGGGGTCCCACTTTTTTGTAAGCGTTTTGAAAACAAATGATAAATGTATGCATCATCCTGTTGTATCACACATTCTATATTGTGTTTTAGAAAAAAGTTTGTCATAAACGTTACTTAATTCATTTTTAAAAAATTATACAAACGAAAACACATTTTTTATGCATATGTAAATTCATTTATTTATAAACATTCATTCACTTTCTGCTTTCCTTTACCACTGCCGGTATTCTTTTCTATATTTTTATTGTAATATTTTCAGAATATTAGACAAAGAAAATAATCTGACGTTGTCTTTATTTATTTAGTTTTAATGCCATGATTTTAATAGTCCGGCCCGCGTGTGCACAGATTTTCCTCCATGCGGCCCCCTGAGCTAAAATGAGTCTAACACCCCTGCTCTAGAGTTTAATTTCAACAACATTACAGTTTGATCGCTGCCAAAATACTACATCAGTGAGGACCGGGACAGCTTTGTTAGCCATTAGTTTTATGTTAGCTGCACCAATTTTGTCAAGAGGAATGGTCAAAAATTCAAGCAGAAGCTTGTGGATGGCTACCAAAAGTGCCTTATTGCAGTGAAACTTGTAAGCAAATATTAACATTGCTGTATGTATACTTTTGACCCAGCAGATTAAGTCACATTTTCAGTAGACCCATAATAAATTCATAAAAGAACCAAACTTCATGAATATTTTTTTGTGACCAACAAGTATGTGCTCCAATCACTCTATCACAACAAAAATAAGAGTTGCAGAAATTATTGGGAACTCAAGATCTTTACAAGTGTATGTAAACTTTTGACCACGACTGTATATACTTATAGCATACATCGATGGAGGTTTTTGGGAGTTTTTAGAGCACTTTATAGGCAGAATAGTTTGAATCCCCATTATCTGCATTGTTGGCCACCTCTTGCTAGAGTGTCTTTATGAATTAGAATGCATAAAAAAGACAAACAGGATGTGTTTTTGTGTCACAAAAGGGATTGTGGATGTAGTTTTCCTTTAAAAATGGCGTAAAGTTACCTCATCAAAGCGAGTGACGATCTTTCCTTTCCTGACGTCCCAAATGAAAGCTCCGTTGCGAGATGTCGCTCCTGCTATGCAGTTCAAGTCCCCTTCAAAACACACACAAGGGGTAGTCCACCATGTTGACTGTTGGGTGTGCTGGTGTGTGTGTACCTGGAGCCCAAGACAGGGAGTAAACCACTCCTTCATTGCCAGGGGAGGTGTAAACAGCTGTCAGGGTATTTGTGTCCCAGATTTTGATGGTTCCGTCGAAGCTCGCCGTGGCCAGCAAGTTTGGGTCATCCGGTTTGAACTTGCAGTCAAAGATGGTCTCGACATGACCCTGGAAAAAAGGACGACAGTCGTCAATTCGTCAACGTGTTAGGGTCCTGTGATCACATCAGTTTGTACTACTTTTAGCATAAACACAGTATTTAGAGAGTTGTGTGATACCAAGTCACGTAGGAAGTCCCACTTCTTAGCTCCCATGTCGTACAGTCCCACTCCTCCATCCAAGAAACAGCACACGGCGTGACCAGGAGGCAAAGAGAAGGACCGACTCTCTGAAAGGGTTGGTGGGGGTACGGCCTCACTGGTGGAGCTGGTGTGCTGGCTTTTACTGGGAGAGCAGAAACTCTGAGCTGTAAACAAGAGGGGGGAGAGTACAATAACATTGACATATACTTAAAAGAATGGTTTAACGTGATTAAACACGTCATTTGATTATGATTGTACAAACCCCGTTTCCATATGAGTTGGGAAATTGTGTTAGATGTACACTACCGTTCAAAAGTTTGGGGTCACATTGAAATGTCCTTATTTTTGAAGGAAAAGCACTGTACTTTTCAATGAAGATAACTTTAAACTAGTCTTAACTTTAAAGAAATACACTCTATACATTGCTAATGTGGTAAATGACTATTCTAGCTGCAAATGTCTGGTTTTTGGTGCAATATCTACATAGGTGTATAGAGGCCCATTTCCAGCAACTATCACTCCAGTGTTCTAATGGTACAATGTGTTTGCTCATGGGCTCAGAAGGCTAATTGATGAGTAGAAAACCCTTGTGCAATCATGTTCACACATCTGAAAACAGTTTAGCTCGTTACAGAAGCTACAAAACTGACCTTCCTTTGAGCAGATTGAGTTTCTGGAGCATCACATTTGTGGGGTCAAATAAATGCTCAAAATGGCCAGAAAAAGAGAACTTTCATCTGAAACTCAACAGTCTATTCTTGTTCTTAGAAATGAAGGCTATTCCACAAAATTGTTTGGGTGACCCCAAACTTTTGAACGGTAGTGTATACTAAAAGAATGGTTTAACGTGATGAAACACGTCATTTGATTATGATTGTACAAACCCCGTTTCCATATGAGTTGGGAAATTGTGTTAGATGTAAATATAAACGGAATACAATGATTTGCAAATCCTTTTCAACCCATATTCAGTTGAATGCATTACAAAGACAACATATTTGATGTTCAAACTCATAAACTTTTTTTTTTTTTTGCAAATAATAATTAACTTAGAATTACATGGCTGCAACACGTGCCAAAGTAGTTGGGAAAGGGCATGTTCACCACTGTGTTACATGGCCTTTCCTTTTAACAACACTCAGTAAACGTTTGGAAACTTCGGAGACCAAATTTTCGAGTTTTTCAAGTGGAATTCTTTCCCATTCTTGCTTGATGTACAGCTTAAGTTGTTCAACAGTCCGGGGGTCTCCGTTGTGGTATTTTAGTCTTCATAATGCGCCACACATTTTCAATGGGAGACAGGTCTGGACTACAGGCAGGCCAGTCTAGTACCCGCACTCTTTTACTATGAAGCCACGTTGATGTAACACGTGGCTTGGCATTGTCTTGCTGAAATAAGCAGGGGCGTCCATGGTAACGTTGCTTGGATGGCAACATATGTTGCTCCAAAACCTGTATGTACCTTTCAGCATTAATGGCGCTTTCACAGATGTGTAAGTTACCCATGTCTTGGGCACTAATACACCCCCATACTATCACAGATGCTGGCTTTTACACTTTGCGCCTAGAACAATCCGGATGGTTCTTTTCTTGTCTTGTGTTTGCAGTCTATTCAATTGAATATAAGTTGAAAAGGATTTGCAAATCATTGTATTCTGTTTGTATTTACCATTTACACATTGTGTCAACTTCACTGGTTTTGGGTTTTGTAATTCCCTTGGTGGTCAACAACCTTGAGAGAAGCGTTAGTAAATGAAGTGCGTTCAAATCGAGAGATAGAAAATACCTTTTAATAGAGTCCCGACTGAAGAGGTTTATAAACGGAAAAAGTCAGGGAAATTACAAAAGCATTTAAGTCCCAACTTAAAACTCATTTGTATACTCTAGCCTTTAAATAGACCCCCTTTTTAGACAAGTTGATCTGCCGTTTCTTTTCTTTTCTCCTCTGCCCCCTCTCCCTTGTGGAGGGAGGAGACACAGGTACGGTGGCCATGGATGAAAAGCTGGCTGTCCAGAGTCGGGACCCGGGGTGGACCGCTCCCCTGTGCATCGGTTGGGGACATCTCTGCGGTGCTGACCCGTCTCCACTTGGGATGGTCTCCTGCTGGCCCCACTATGGACTGGACTCTCACTATAATGTTAGATCCACTATGGACTGGACTCTCACTATTATGTTAGATCCACTATGGACTGGACTCTCACACTATTATGTTAGATCCACTATGGACTAGACTCTCACTATTATGTTAGATCCACTATGGACTGGACTCTCACACTATTATGTTAGATCCAGTATGGACTGGACTCTCACTATTATGTTAGATCCACTATGGACTGGACACTCACTATTATGTTAGATCCACTATGGACTGGACTCTCACACTATTATGTTAGATCCACTATGGACTGGACTCTCACTATTATGTTAGATCCACTATGGACTAGACTCTCACTACTATGTTAGATCCACTATGGACTGGACTCTCACACTATTATGTTAGATCCAGTATGGACTGGACTCTCACTATTATGTTAGATCCACTATGGACTGGACTCTCACTATTATGTTAGATCCACTATGGACTAGACTCTCACTATTATGTTAGATCCACTATGGACTGGACTCTCACACTATTATGTTAGATCCACTATGGACTGGACTCTCACTATTATGTTAGATCCACTATGGACTAGACTCTCACTATTATGTTAGATCCACTATGGACTAGACTCTCACTATTATGTTAGATCCACTATGGACTGGACTCTCACACTATTATGTTAGATCCACTATGGACTGGACTCTCACTATTATGTTAGATCCACTATGGACTAGACCAGGGGTCACCAACGCGGTGCCCCCGGGCACCAGGTAGCCCGCAAGGACCAGATGAGTAGCCCGCTGGCCTGTTCTAAAAATAGCTCAAATAGCAGCACTTACCAGTGAGCTGCCTCTATTTTTTAAATTTTATTTATTTACTAGCAAGCTGGTCTCGCTTTGCCCGACATTTTTCATTCTAAGAGAGACAAAACTCAAATAGAATTTGAAAATCCAAGAAAATATTTTAAAGACTTGGTCTTCACTTGTTTAAATAACTTCATTAATTTTTTTACTTTGCTTCTTATAACTTTCAGAAAGACAATTTCAGAGAAAAAATACAACCTTAAAAATGATTTTAGGATTTTTAAACACATATACCTTTTTACCTTTTAAATTCCTTCCTCTTCTTTCCTGACAATTTAAATCAATGTTCAAGTAAATTTATTTTTTTTATTGTAAAGAATAATCAATACATTTTAATTTAATTCTTCATTTTAGCTTTTGTTTTTTCGAAGAAGAATATTTGTGAAATATTTCTTCAAACTTATTATGATTAAAACTCAAAAAAATTATTCTGGCAAATCTAGAAAATCTGTAGAATCAAATTTAAATCTTATTTCAAAGTCTTTTGAATTTCTTTTAAAAGATTTGTTCTGGAAAATCTAGAAGAAATAATGATTTGTCTTTGTTAGAAATATAGCTTGGTCCAATGTGTTATATATTCTAACAAAGTGTAGATTGGATTTTAACCTATTTAAAACATGTCATCAAAATGAATCTTAATCAGGAAAAATTATTAATGATGTTCCATAAATTCTTTTTTTTATTTTTTCTAAAAGATTCGAATTAGCTAGTTTCTCTCTCCTTTTTTTCGGTTGAATTTTAAAGAGTCGAAATTGAAGATAAACTATGTTTCAAAATTTAATTGTAATTTTTTTCAAGTTTCCTCCTCTTTTAAACCGTTCAATTAAGTGTAAATATCATTCATTATTAATAATAACATAGAGTTAAAGGTAAATTGAGCAAATTGGCTATTTCTGGCAATTTATTTAAGTGTGTATCAAACTGGTAGCCCTTCGCATTAATCACTACCCAAGAAGTAGCTCTTGGTTTCAAAAAGGTTGGTGACCCCTGGTATAGAGATTTACTGTAAGCGTTAAAAAAAAAAAAAAAAAAAAAAATGTGACCTATTTTTAACATTTTAATAACTGAGACCCTTTATGGTCCCCGGGACCCCTATATATAATAATAAATAAAATAAAGTAAATAAAAATAAAAAATAAAATAAATAAATTAAATAAATAAATTAAAAAAAATAAAAATAAAAAAGAATAAATGAAAAATTCCATATATTTTGTTATGGTTTGAAAATGAAAAATATCAAAATGGCCCCCACATGCATTAATTTTTTTTGTAATTTTTCCATTCCAGACCAATGCTTCTTAAGCCTCGCAATTTGTAAACCGTACCTTTCTTGGCCAGAGGAGAGTTGAGGACGTGTAAAGCGTGGAACCCAGTCTTCTTCAGTTTAATGCTGTCCAAAGGTGTCGGGCGAGACACATTCCATATTCGCAATACTCCAACCTGGGAATCTGACAAGAGAAACGATGGAAATTCATGTTAGGAATCCACAACTAATACAACATCAAGTTCATCAAGGCAAGTGTGCAAACAAAAACATGTTTTTTTTGGTGTGTTTACCTCCAGTAATGAACATGCCTGGGGCGGAGGGAACCCAAGCCAGACACTGAACTGATGCAGCAGCTGAGGGGAAGCAGAAGGACGTGATGCAAGCCAAGGCCTCGCTGTCCACCAGTCGTATACCGTTGTTGAGGTTGGAAACTGGGAAAAGAGTCACCTTGTTTGTCATAAGACAATCATAGATACGTTACAATCTTCATTACTCCTGCTATGACGCCATTCAATAAATATACCCACAATGTCACTGAAAAATGAACACTTGGATGTTAAGACAGCTATCACAAAGACAACAAGGCTTATTAAAGAATCAATATGCCCTTGAGCAAGGCACATAAGTGGTTATTAGTAGAGATGTCCGATAATATCGGCCTGCCGATATTATCGGCCGATAAATGCTTTAAAATGTAATATCGGAAATTATCGGTATCGTTTTTTTAATTATTGGTATCGTTTTTTTTATTAAATCAACATAAAAAACACAAGATACACTTACAATTAGTGCACCAACCCAAAAAACCTCCCTCCCCCATTCACACTCATTCACACTAAAGGGTTGTTTCTTTCTGTTATTAATATTCTGGTTCCTACATTATATATCAATATATATCAATACAGTCTGCAAGGGATACAGTCCGTAAGCACACATGATTGTGCGTGCTGCTGCTCCACTAATAGTACTAACCTTTAACACTTAATTTTACTCATTTTCATTAATTACTAGTTTCTATGTAACTGTTTTACTTTCTTTTTTATTCAAGAAATTGTTTTAAATTTATTTATCTTATTTTATTTTATTAATTAAAAAAAAAGGACCTTATCTTCACCATACCTGGTTGTCCAAATTAGGCATAATAATGTGTTAATTCCACGACTGTATATATAGCAATTAGGGATGTCCGATAATGGCTTTTTGCCGATATCCGATATTGTCCAACTCTTTAAAAACCGATATCAACCGATACCGATATCAACCGATATATGCAATCGTGGAATTAACACATTATTATGCCTAATTTGGACAACCAGGTATGGTGAAGATAAGGTACTTTTAAAAATATAATTAGTAAAATAAGATAAATAAATTAAAAACATTTTCTTGAATAAAAAAGAAAGTACAACAATATAAAAACAGTTACATAGAAACTAGTAATGAATGAAAATTAGTAAGATTAATTAATTAGTGGAGCAGCAGCACGCACAATCATGTGTGCTTACGGACTGTATCCCTTGCAGACTGTATTGATATATATTGATATATAATGTAGGAAACAGAATATTAATAACAGAAAGAAACAACCCTTTTGTGTGAATGAGTGTAAATGGGGGAGGGAGGTTTTTTGGGTTGGTGCACTAATTGTAAGTGTAAAAAATCGAACATGACAAAAACAAAACATGATCACACAGACATGACAGTTCCTTTGGCAGCAAAACAGGCCCAGAGCATAATACTCACACCACCATGCTTGACGGTAGGAATGGTGTTCATGGGGTTAAAGGGTTAAAGGCCTCGCCTCTTGGGCACAGTTGAGTGTTCCAACAGGACAATGACCCCAAACACACGTCAAAAGTGGTAAAGGAATGGCTAAATCAGGCTACAATTAAAGTTTTAGAATGTCCTTCTCAAAGTCCTGATTTAAACGTGTGGACAATGCTGAAGAAACAAGTCCATGTCAGAAAACCAACACATTTAGCTGAACTGCACCAATTTTGTCAAGAGGAGTGGTCAAAAATTCAAGCAGAAGCTTGTGGAGGGCTACCAAAAGCGCCTTATTGCAGTGAAACTTGCCAAGGGACATGTAAGCAAATATTAACATTGCTGTATGTATACTTTTGACCCAGCAGATTTGCTCACATTTTCAGTAGACCCATAATAAATTCATAAAAGAACAGAACTTCATGAATGTTTTTTGTGACCAACAAGTATGTGCTCCAATCACAAAAAAATAAGAGTTGTAGAAATGATTGGAAACTCAAAGACAGCCATGACATTATGTTCTTTACAAGTGTATGTACACTTTTGATCGCGACTGCAAATGTGAGCCAAGTTACATTTTTAAGAAAGTTCCCAACCTAACAAATAGTCTGTCGACAGGGCATCCCATTCAAGAGCGCTGACGGGGTCCTCCTCGTCCGTCCCCTCTAAAGACTCAGGACGCAACACGTGCTTTTGACTCTTGCATCCTACACATTGGAAGAAAGAGAAATGAATGATAATGTTTCTCTTGCAAGCACCACACTGCAAAAACTGAAATCCAAGTAAGATGAAATATCTCAAATAAGGGTGATATTTGCTTATTTTCTGTCTGATAAGATAATTCTTCTCACTAAGCAGATTTTTTTACTTGTTTTAAGTGTTTTGGTCCTAAATGATCTCAGTAAGATATCACAGCTTGTTGCTGAGATTTGATGACCTATATTGAGTAAAACATGCTTGAAACTAGAATATCAACTGTTGCAAAGCTGTGTCATCAACACTCACAAGTATAAAACGACTTTTTTTAAAGTAATCATTTCTTATTTCAAGCATGAAAGAAAAAATCATGACTTTGACACAATTGCGTCTCATAATTAAAACAGATGACAGCCAAATGGACTTTGCTGTTTCATTTTCAATGAAGTATAAGTCGGAGTATAAGTCGCACCGGCCGAAAATGCATAATAAAGAAGGAAAAAACCATATATAAGTCGCACTGGAGTATAAGTCACTTTTTTGGGGGAAATGTATTTGATAAAAGCCAACACCAAGAATAGACATTTGAAAGGCAATTTAAAATACGTATATAAAGAATAGTGAACAACAGGCTGAATAAGTGTACGTTATATGAGGCATAAATAACCAACTGAGAACGTGCCTGGTATGTTAACGTAACATATTATGGTAAGAGTCATTCAAATAACTACAAACCCCGTTTCCATATGAGTTGGGAAATTGTGTTAGATGTAAATATAAACGGAATACAATGATTTGCAAATAATTTTCAACCCATATTCAGTTGAATATGCTACAAAGACAACATATTTGATGTTCCAACAATTTTTTTTTTACAAATAATCATTAACTTTAGAATTTGATGCCAGCCACACGTGACAAAGAAGTTGGGAAAGGTGGCAATAAATACTGATAAAGTTGAGGAATGCTCATCAAACACTTATTTGGAACATCCCACAGGTGAACAGGCAAATTGGGAACAGGTGGGTGCCATGATTGGGTATAAAAGCAGCTTCCATGAAATGCTCAGTCATTCACAAACAAGGATGGGGCGAGGGTCACCACTTTGTCAACAAATGCGTGAGCAAATTGTTGAACAGTTTAAGAAAAACCTTTCTCAACCAGCTATTGCAAGGAATTTAGGGATTTCACCATCTACGCTCCGTAATATCATCAAAGGGTTCAGAGAATCTGGAGAAATCACTGCACGTAAGCAGCTAAGCCCGTGACCTTCCATCCCTCAGGCTGTACTGCATCAACAAGCGACACCAGTGTGTAAAGGATATCACCACATGGGCTCAGGAACACTTCAGAAACCCACTGTCAGTAACTACAGTTGGTCACTACATCTGTAAGTGCAAGTTAAAACTCTCCTATGCAAGGCGAAAACCGTTTATCAACAACACCCAGAAACGCCATCGGCTTCGCTGGGCCTGAGCTCATCTAAGATGGACTGACACAAGGTGGAAAAGTGTTCTGTAGTCTGACGAGTCCACATTTCAAATTGTTTTTGGAAACTGTGGACGTCGTGTCCACCGGACCAAAGAGGAAAAGAACCATCCGGATTGTTATAGGCGCAAAGTGGAAAAGGCAGCATGTGTGATGGTATGGGGGTGTATTAGTGCCCAAGACATGGGTAACTTACACATCTGTGAAGGCACCATTAATGCTGAAAGGTACATACAGCTTTTGGAGCAACATAGGTTGCCATCCAAGCAACGTTACCATGGACGCCCCTGCTTATTTCAGCAAGACAATGCCAAGCCACGTGTTACATCAACGTGGCTTCATAGTAAAAGAGTGCAGGTACTAGACTGGCCTGCCTGTAGTCCAGACCTGTCTCCCATTGAAAATGTGTGGCGCATTATAAATAAATGATAAATGGGTTGTACTTGTATAGCGCTTTTCTACCTTCAAGGTACTCAAAGTGCTTTGACACTATTTCCACATTTACCCATTCACACACACATTCACACACTGATGGCGGGAGCTGCCATGCAAGGCGCTAACCAGCAGCCATCAGAGGCAAAGGGTGAAGTGTCTTGCCCAAGGACACAACGGACGTGACTAGGAAGGTAGAAGGTGGGAATTGAACCCCAGTAACCAACAACACTCCGATTGCTGGCCCAGCCACTCTACCAACTTCGCCACGCCGTCCCTTATGAAGCCTGTTGAACAACTTAAGCTGTACATCAAGCAAGAATGGGAAAGAATTCCACCTGAAAAGCTTGAAATTTCCCAACTCATATGGAAACGGGGTTTGTATAACATATAGAACATGCTATACGTTTACCAAACAATCTGTCACTCCTAATCGCTAAATCCCATGAAATCTTAAACGTCTAGTCTCTTACGTGAATGAGCTGAATAATATTATTTGATATTTTACGGTAATGTGTTAATAATTTCACACATAAGTCGCTCCTGAGTATAAGTCGCACCACCGGCCAAACTATGAAAAAAACTGCGTTTTATAGTCCGAAAAATACGGTACTCGTTTTTCAACCTTTTTTGAGCGAAGGCACATTTTTTGCGTTGAAAAAATCCGGAGGCACACCACCAGCAGAAATCATAAATTCAGTTGACAATAAAAAGTCGTTGTCGCAATTATTGAATATGACTTTAAAGCATAACCAAGCATGCATCAATATAGCTCTTATCTCAAAGTAGGTGTACTGTCACCACCTGTCACATCACACTCTGACTTATTTGGACTTTTTTGCTGTTTTCCTGTGTGTAGTGTTTTAGTTCTTGTCTTGCGCTCCTATTTTGGTGGCTTTTTCTCTTTTTTTGGTATTTTCCTGTAGCAGTTTCATGTCTTCCTTTTGAGCGATATTTCCCGCATCTACTTTGTTATTGCAATCAAGACTATTTCAGTTGTTTTTATCCTTCTTTGTGGGGACATTGTTGATCGTCATGTCATGTTCGGATGTACTTTGTGGACGCCGTCTTTGCTCCACAGTAAGTCTTTGCTGTCGTCCAGCATTCTGTTTTTGTTTACTTTTTAGCCAGTTCAGTTTTAGTTTTGTTCTGCATAACCTTCCCTAAGCTTCAATGCCTTTTCTTAAGGGCACTTACCTTTTGTTTATTTTTAGTTTCCGACATTTACAAAGCAATTAGCTACCGGCTGCCACCTACTGATATGGAAGAGTATTACACGGTTACTCTGCCGAGCTCTAGACAGCACCGACACTCAACAACAACACATCATTTGCAGACTATAATTACTGGTTTGCAAAAAATATTTTTAACCCGAATAGGTGAAATTACATAATCTCCCACGGCACACCAGACTGTATCTCACGGCACACTAGTGTGCCACGGCACAGTGGTTGAAAAACACTGTAGTAGTGCACTTGTTATTAGTGAGCATGTACTTATTTTAAGGTATTATTGGGTTCATTGAGGTTAGCTAATTTGACTTGTTTTGGAAAGTCTTGACAAGCCAAATGTTCTTGTTCTATTGGCAGATAATTTTGCTTAGTTGAAATACAATACCCCTAATTTTATTTTATTTTTTTCTTGTTTTTGAACACTGACTTTTTGCAAAAATAGAAATGTCATCAATGTGGTTAATGTGGGAAACACATCAGTACCTGGCTGAAAAATAGACAGACTTCCATCCGTGTGTCCAAACACGAGCCTTCCCTTTTTAGTGGGGTGCCATCTGAAGATGCATATATCCGACAAGAAGGAGTGGGCCTCTTTATGTACCGTGACCCCTTGGTCGGAATTCCCATAGACCCAAATGTACAGCGGCCCCCGCTGGGAGACAAACGCCACTCCGTCAGTGGAGTTCCAGCACCAACTGACTGCCGTGGGAACGCCTGAAAGAGAAAGGGAAGGCCGTGATGTGATTGCGTCCGCAGTACGACACGGATCATACCTTTAGTGTTGTCGAGTCGCGCTACGGCCTTTTGCTCCGCCACGTTCCACACGATGAGCAGGTTGTCGGCGGAGGCTGACGCAAAGAGATCGGGGTTGTCAGGACACCAGCTGATGGCCGTGATGGTCTTCTTGTGTTCCGACATGATGGACCTCAGCTTGAACTCATTGTACTGCTGGTCCAACTTAAAGAGACAGGTGGAAATGATCAGCCATTTTCAGTACAGTATTGGATCGTTAACTGGACAATTACATGACTAATGATACCTGTCAGAAAAATTGCATGTAAATTATCAAAAAACTTTCCGTTCTCTGAGTTCCCAATGAACAGAAAAGAGGCCGTCTTTGTTGCACCAAGCCAAAGGCTTGGAAAATTCCATTGTGTACGATGGGAGGAGACGGGAGGGGGTTTATCTATTGTGATCCAAGACCTGCCCAAGGCATCTTTTTCTTTTGTGTTAATGTGACCGAAAACAATGGCTGTTTACATACCCCCCCATTCCTTTAGAAACAGCTGTTGTTATGTAAACAGGGAAAGTCCAAATAAAAAGAGGTGGCGTACAATCTTTCGCCAGAGCGTGGGTGACACTGTAAGAGGTTACAGGTCGACACGTTCCTCCTCAATTGAGCCAAATTGAATTCTGCCTCTGTTTGATTCTTTGCTTCTTGTCTTGTTTAATAGATGTCATCAGTGTTTGAACCTGACAATACCTAAGCATGTTTGTTTATTAGTTAGTATGGAGATATGTGTTGTATACTATGTGCAGGGTTCGTACATCCTTTCCATGGCCAAATTCAAGCACTTTTTAAGGAGTTCCGAGATACATTTTCCAGTTTTTCCAGTACTCTTCTTTTTTTTAAACTTAAATTTTTATTCTGTCACATGCATACATATATCAACAGGGTCAACATCTTACAATATTTACATAGTCAATTTATATTCCATATCAAGCATTTGTGGTGTCATTTTCCTGAGTTTTGTATTCAGTCCATTTTGTCCATTTCTCAAGAAATAGTTCCTCCTGTATTCTGAGTCTATGTGTAAATCTTTCCATTACATATAGTTCTTCCACAATGCACAGCCACTGTTCACAGGTCGGTGAGCTGCTACTACGCCACAGTCTTGTAATTGCCTTTTTGCTGGCTGCTAACAAAACCTTGACTAAATAGAAATCATCGAATTGCATATATTCCTGCGTCAAGTTTCCCAAGTATAGTATCATACTTGTTTTTGGAATGTCATATTGTAGTACTTCTTTTATCACTGACCACACGTCATACCAATATTTTTCAATATTGGGACAGTTCCAGAACACATGTTCGTGGTCAGCGTCCATATTTCCACATAGCCTCCAACATGGTTGTTTCTTTGCTGCGACTCTTCCGCTTATTTTTGGAGTTATAAAGTATCTAGTCATGTTTTTCCAGCAAAACTCCCTCCATACCCTAGAACTCGTGGCCGTGCACTGCGTTTTACAAATATTATACCAGTCCTTTTCAGTGATCTGCTCCCCAAATCCTCTTTCCCATTTCTCTTTAATGTACATGGTTGAAGTCCCCTTGCTTGTCATCAATCCCTGGTAAACAGCTGAGATCACTCTACATTTTTTATTATTATAAGCTTGTACCATTATTCTAATTAGCGGGTTCATTGATGCCCTTTTAATTTTTTTAATATAGTAGTCCCTTATCTGTAAATACCGGAAGAACTCATGTTTGTCTAGATCATATGTCGCCCGTAGGTCTTCGAAACTCCTCATCTGCCCATCTTCCAACAGTGTGCACATTGCCGTCAAGCCTTTTCGTTCCCACTGTTTAAACCCATGATCTTCGAACCCAGGCTTGAAATTGGGATCACGTGTCAACCATCCTAGTATCTTTCTTTCATCCTCTAATTTGTATTTTTTTGAGATATTATTCCAAATTCCAATTGTAAATTTAGTAATCGGACTCAGTTCTGCCTCTACTCTCTTTTCTATTGTTTTATTTGCCAACAAGTTTTGGATAAGATCTCTCCCCTGGTCTAATTCAATTCCCTTCCATTTCGCTTCGTATTCTGGTCTACACCAGCATACTAGATACCGAAGTTGGGCTGCATGGAAATATTCTTTCAGATTTGGCAATGCCATTCCCCCTTTTACCTTGGGCAGCTGGAGAGTTTCGAACCTAATTCTGGGTCTTTTACCCCCCCATATGAATCTCGATATATTTTTATCCCACTCATCAAATTGTATTTGTGGTACTGCTACTGGTAGGGATTGAAACAAGTACAAGAGTCTCGGCAACACATTCATCTTGATTATTTCTATTCTTGAGCTTAAGTCCAGACACATCACTGACCATCTCTCCAGATCCATTTTAAGCCTCAGATTTATCGACCCATAGTTGGCTTCATATAGTTTATCTCTTTCCTTTGTTATATTAACTCCCAAATATTTGACCATTTCCAGGTCCCAATTTAGTTTATACGTCTCTCTAATTTCTAATGAGGGGTTATAGTTTAACAATAATATTTGTGTTTTTGTGACATTTAACTTATACCCCGAATATCGTCCATAATCTTCGAGGGTTCTCATTAATCTAGGGAATGTTTCTTCTGGATCTCGGAGATAGATCAGTACATCGTCTGCAAAAAGCCCCACCTTGTGTTCATTATGTCTAATCTGTATACCTTTAATTTCCTTGTTTTCTCTAATCAGTTGGGCTAATGGTTCTATAAATAATGCGAATAACGTCGGGGATAAACAGCAACCCTGCCTGGTAGACCTCTCCAATTTGAAGCTTTTCGAAAGACTTCCATTTATTTTGACTCTAGCTGATGGTTCTTGGTATAGTGACTTTATTATCTGTACTGATTTTTTGTTAAAGCCTAGTCTTTCCATTACTTTATACAGGTATAACCAATTTACACTGTCGAATGCTTTGTGAGCATCAACACTCACGAGCATAGCACTTGTTTTTGTCTTCTGTATTTCATCAACTAAATGTAAGGCTCTCCTTATGTTATCCTGAGTTTGTCTTTCCCTAATAAATCCAGTTTGGCAGTCCTCTATTAGATCCGACATAAAGTTTTCAAACCTTTTTGAAATAATAGATGTATACAACTTGTAGTCCACATTCAGTAGCGAAATAGGTCTATAATTGTTACAGTCTTCTTTATCTTTACCTTCTTTATGTATTACTGATATAATCGCTTCTTTCCATGAGGGGGGAATTTTTCCTTTTTTAAGGGTGTAATTAAAGGAGGTCTGTAATAAGGGAATCAACTCTTCTTTAAATGTCTTGTAAAATTCGGCACTAAAGCCATCTGTCCCCGGGGATTTGTTATTTTTGGTCCTTTGTATTGCTTCTTCAATTTCCCCAATTGTTATATTAGCGTTTAGCATCTTGTTTTGGCTAACTCCCAATGAAGGCAGGTCCAATGAATTTAAGAGAAGTTCCATTTCCTCCTCTCTTGCCGCAACTGGTTGTGTATATAGTGTTCGATAATAATTTTCAAATACGTTTTCAATCGCTTCTGGATCGTATAATAGGTTGTTGGTCTTGGGGTCCCTTATTTTGTGAATATTATTTAATGTTTGTTGTTTTTTCAGTCTCCTAGCTAACATCTTTGTTGCTTTAGAGCCTCCCTCGTAGTATGTTTGTTTCACAAACCTGGTCTTTTTTTCGACCTCATCCATAAGCATTTCGTTTACTTTTTTTCTCATGTCTTTAATCTGATCCATTATCTCAGAGGTTCCCACTGTTTTATGTTGTTGTTCCAAATCTTTCAATTTTCCGATTCGTTTTTGATATAATTCTAATCTTGCCTTTTTCATAAAAGATGTTTGAGCTATCAACTTCCCCCTTAAGACCGCCTTCAGAGCATCCCATAAAATTGTCGGCTCCACCTCCCCGTTATCATTCTCTTCTAAATATGAGGTTATATCTTTTTTTGTTGATTCTATCACACTTTCACTATTCAGGATGCCCACATTCAATCTCCATAACGTGTTTTTCTTCCTACTATTTAGATGAATTGTCAAGTATATGGCACTATGGTCTGAGAGATCCGTTACTCCTATGTTGCACTCCTTCACTCTGTGTATTTCTTCTTTGTTCATCAGATACATATCTATTCTACTGTACATTTGATGTGGTGCTGAGTAATGAGTATAGTCCTTCTCCAACGGGTGTAGTTCTCTCCATATGTCTATTATTCCCAATTCCTTCATCATTATGTTCACATATTTGCTAATGTGTTCCTTACTTCTAATCGTGCTTGTCGTGTCTAAGTTATAATTCAAAGTCAGATTAATGTCACCTCCACACAGCCAAACCCCCTCTGCTTCTTTGTTAATAACATCAAATATTTTCTCATACGTGGATTTACCGCTATCTGGGGGGACATAGACATTAATTAACGTTACTGTTTGGTTTTCCAATTTCCCTTTCACTATTATATATCTCCCCTCTTTATCACATATTTCCTTGATTAATTCAAATTTAACTGAGTTCGATATTAATATGGCGACACCCCTCCTATTACTCTGTTTTAAGAATGTACTGTAAAATGTATTGTTGTACCCGAGTTTCCTGAATTTTTCATGTTCCTGTTTAGATAAGTGCGTTTCCTGTAAATATATTACCTGCATCTTTTCCTTTTTGAATTTAGCCAAGACTTTGCTTCTCTTAATCGGATTGTTTAACCCATTAACATTCAATGACACCACCCTTACTTCATTACTTTGCATAAAGGTTTTCCTTTCGTACTTTTTCTGTCTTCCCTGTATCACGTCTGTTGCATGTTTCAGTTAAATTTTTTTGAATAATGAAGAAAATAAAAATAAAAATAAAACAAGAAACAAAAGATGACCCCCAAGGTACAGAGGCTCGCTCGCGTGATCCTCTCCAATCCTCAACCTGGCTAGCTTTAACCATTTCCTATCTCTATCGCACAGCGAGCGACTCTCCTCTACACAGGTCCCTCAACCATAACATTGTGAGTTAGAATAAAAGAAAAGATAAACAAAAACCCCTAAGAGGGTATATAGGAGAAAAGTCAATGTTCCAATAAGAAAACAAAAAGTATCAATATCCACGGTTCATGATTCTATATCAAAGTTAAATCTCTGGGATTATATCTATATCAGGACAGAGAGCATATTCCTAGTTATACTACCTAGTAACCAGTGTTCTTTTTTGAACATGAGAGACAAAAAAACAAAACAGAAAAAAACCGGTAATATATATGCGGACCTATATGTGCACATACATGTAAATACATATACGCACTCACCCACAACCACGCATATATTCACTTGAAAAAAGGAATGTGGTAGTATTCATTTCGCATATCAAACTACTTCCATTGCACCAGGGTACGTATAGACCTGTCTCCCGAGCGCCCCAACGGGCGCCACCGCAGCACCACAACACTAAACCGGCTGTCGACCCAGCTACGGCAGCACCCACCACAGCGCCCCGGAGACAAGCCCACCGGGAACGAGGACAGGGGAGCCCCTCTACGCTAGCATGTCCAGTGTAAAACAAAGTCAACAACTTATCCATAATATTGATGTATATATAGATCGGTCTCATCCTCAACATATATGCAGTACAACTGAGTAATAAAATAGAAAATAATAAAAAATATAAACAAATAGAAAAAAATATAGAGGGAGAGAGGGAAATAGGTGGTGAAAGCAGAGACAACAATCGAGCTGAGACGAAGGGGAAATGCCTTCCAGATCCCTCTTTTAGTACACAAGAGTATGAAAAGATATTCAAGTTGAACCCTGTACAGATCAGGTTCCATAATGTTTTGTCGCCTGTATGATATCCAATGTTCAACCAATTTAGTCCCTTAAATATTATACATTCTCCCTTATACCGTCATCTTTCCTCTCTCCCTCCGTGGAAAATATAAATAAAAAAGGTTTACAGTAAAATACATAAAGGATCATTACAAACATGTAGTGCTTCTAAATGTTTATCAGATACCCACGTAAAATCCCATTCACACATACATATGCATACAAAAACATGCGAACTTGCCCACATTCCCACAAAAGCACCCACACACGATCCATGTCCTGATGTGGATACTCACGCACGCACCCACACACATATGTATGAATGGATACACACACACGCACACACCCACACACACACACACCCACATACTCACACACACACACAAACAGAACAAAACAAAAAAAAAGGTTTGTATTCTATCTGATTCCAGATCTAATATCTTATAGAATGAGAGTTCAAACATAGACTAAACCAATAAACCATACCAGCGTTTCCCTTATTTCCCCTGACCATCCCCCTCCCCCCCGTGAGTCCCAAGTTCTTGCAAAAGTCCAAAAGAAAGTAAATCTCTGTCCGTTTCCCATCAGTCTATTCCCTTCAATGTGTCCATTTCCTTGGCAGGCAACCGTGGATGTGTCTATTTACATAAGTGTCAGTTGTAGTGGTGTTCTTACCCCATTTCTCGGATCAATGCTACTCAGTACCGTCATTCTCGTCCAGAGCCCCCATGTTGTCTCCGGACTCGCTGCCGCTGCCGCCGTCTTCTTCTTCGCCGTCGTTCACCTCGTCGTTATATTCTCCTTCCACGCTGATGCCTCCCATCGCCTCGTCCTCTCCTCCCGGACCGTTCTTCCCGTGCGTTCCATCCTCTTCGTTGCCTAGTCCAGCGCCGTTCTCCTCCTCTCTCTCCCGGCCGGTGTCGCCTCTCTCCTGGGTGGTGGCGCGCCCTCTTCTCGCTGGTTTGGTAGTTGTGTTTCTCTCCATGTCCGGGAGTCTGGCTATACGCCGGTCATAGAATCGTTGTGCTTCATCAGCGGTCTTGAATGCATGCGTTTTGTTTTTAAATTCCACCTTTAAAACAGCTGGAAAGACGAGGCGGAATAGGACATTCTTCTTCCACATTTGAGCTTTTACCTTGGTGAATGTGGCACGAAGTTTCACAGTAGCTGGCGCATAATCTGGATAGAGCATAATTTTCTGTCCCTTCCATTGTAGCAGGCTCCTGTCTGCCCGTAGTGCACGCATCTTGTCCTGAAAGTAATGGAAGCGGACAATCATCACTCTAGGCCTCGGGTTGGGCCCCGGATTTTCCTGACCGATCCTGTGCGCTCTGTCTAGTATGGGTGGCTCGGTGAACACGTCCCCAAGTACTGTGGCAAAAAAGTTTTGCATGAATTGAACACAGTCGTTCCTTTCCCCAGGACTCGGTAGTACGTTCGTGACGCGCAGGTTGCAGCGTCTAGACCTGTTAGAGGCGTCTTCCATGCGTTCGTTCAGTGACTCGTTCTGGGTCAAGAGCTGCTCACATATAGCCTCAAGAGCGGTGACTCGTTCAGTTAGCTGCGTTGCGTTTTCTTCCAAGTCGACGATCCTTTTGCCTTGATCCTCCACAATTATCTTCACTTCATCCATGGTCCTCTTCAGCGGAGCTATTATATTCTCCATTGATGCGGTCATGAGTCGGTGTAGGCTCTCCATTTCTGGGGGTAGGCTGGCTGCGGTCATGCTACCAGCATTAGCCTCTTTAGCAGCTACAGAGCTACTAGCTGGAGAGGCTAAGCTAGTCCCACTGTTTGTAGTGGTAGTTTTACTATGCCGAGTAAAGTGCGCCTTTATCCCCTGCTGTGGAGTTTTGCCGCCCCGCGAAGCCATAGTGTGCCTATAATCACTTATGTTCTCCTTTCAACTCGAATTTCCTCACAATATGTGGTTTTTATACAATTTGAGTGTCAAATTCACGGAGAGTCGCTCGGACGCGTCCTCCCTCCTTCACATCTTAACCGGAAGCTTTTCCAGTACTCTTCAAAGGGCGAAAACCAGTGTGAACCTGTATGGCTGTTGATTGAGTATGCTTTGCATTCACTTGTGTTTGTGTAGAAGCCGCATATATTATGTGACTGTTTGTATGGAGGAAAAGCAGATGTGACGACAGGTTGTAAAGGACGCTGAAGGCATTGCCTTTAATGCACACCCCCAATATTGTTGTCCGGGTGGAAATCGGGAGAAATTCAGGAGAATGGTTGCCCCGGGAGATTTTCGGGAGGGGCACTGAAATTTGGGAGTCTCCCGGGAAAATCGGGAGGGTTGGCAAGTATGAACCAGGGACCTCCCAAATAAATAGAGGGGCACGTGGGACTGTAGCTTAGAGCGTAGGTTAGAACTGTAACTAAGTGCGCAGCCCAATACGTCTCTCCTCATGAGTAAAATGTAACTCTGTCTCTGCGTGATTCCTTGCTTCTTGTCTGTTTAATAGATGTCAGCAGTGTTTGAGCCTGACACCTATTGAGTCAGACTGCCGAGAAATGTGATGAACATTTCCAAGCATTTTTACAAGCGCTTCACCCAAAATTCAAGCATTTTTCAAACCTCGAAAACACAACCTTATAATCCAAGCATTTTCAAGGTTTTTAAGCACCCGTACGAACCCTGCATGTGTGACTTTCATATACACTCAGCTTAGATGCACTATGATTAACATCCAGTGACATCAAACCCTCATTTAGAGCCATTTAAATGTTTACAATTTGCAGAATTACTCTTTTGTGTCATTTGAACAATGCATCTTTATCAAATTCATATTTTCCTTCATCTTGTCATCCTGATTGCTCCCATGTGTTAAATGTATAGGACTTTATTTCGTTAAATCATGTTGCCTTTGAGCTGGCGGCATACATTCCCATTTTTCATTCATGAGCAGTGATGCACACACACTCACACGGTTTACCTGGTAAATGTATATTGCGAGGGTGGCACAGTAGGCAAAGCGGTCTCCACTAGCGGCACAGACGTCGTTATTCCAGGGCTGACAGCCTGCTGCCAGCAAACCCACCTGCTTCACCTTGGTCATGTTCGCCTACACACATAAAAACATGAAGAGAGGAGAGTTACGGTTTCCTAGCATTCTTGTGAGTCATTTAAATTGCTGGCTTAGTAGGTGTACTGTAAACGTTTTTGGGTCTCCTTTGTGGTATTTTAAGCTTCATAATGTGCCACACATTTTCAATGGGAGACAGGTCTGGACTACAGGCAGGCCAGTCTAGTACCCGCACTCTTTCACTATGAAGCCACGCTGTTGCAACACGTGGCTTGGCATTGTCTTGCTGAAATAAGCAGGGGCGTCTATGGTAACGTTGCTTGGATGTCAACATATGTTGCTCAAAAACCTGTATGGTGCGTTCACAGATGTGTAAGTTACCCATGTCTTGGGCACTAATACACCCCCATACCATCACAGATGCTGGCTTTTCAACTTTGCACCTATACCAATCCGGATGGTTCTTTTCCTCTTTGTTCCGGAAAACACGACGTTCACAGATTCCAAAAACAATTTGAAATGTGGACTCGTCAGACCACAAAAAACTTTTACATTTTGCATCAGTCCATCTTAGATGAGCTCGGGCCCAGCGGGTGTTGTTGATAAATGGCTTTTGCTTTGCATCGTAGAGTTTTAACTTGTACTTACAGATGTAGCGACGAACTGTAGTTACTGACAGTGGTTTTCAGTTTTTGTTTCATCTGACTTCAAATGGACAAAGATAAGACCTTCTGGAGGAAAATTCTGTGGTCAGATGAAACAAAAATTTTGCTGTTTGGCCACAATACCCAGCAATATATTTGGAGGAGAAAAGGTGAGGCCTTTAATCCCAGGGACACCAAACCTACAGTCAAGCATGGTGGTGGTAGTATTATGCTCTGGGCCTGTTTTGCTGCCAATGGAACTGGTGCTTTAGGTTGGGTTTTGGGCGCAGTTGGGTGTTCCAATGACGCCAAACACACGTCAAAAGTGGTAAAGAAATGGCTAAATCAAGCTAGAATTAAGGTTTTAGTAATCAAGGCCTTCCCAAAATCCTGACTTAAACATGTGGACAATGCTGAAGAAACAAGTCCATGTCAGAAAACCAACACATTTAGCTGAACTGCACCAATTTTGTCAAGAGGAGTGGTCAAAAATTCAAGCAGAAGCTTGTGGATGGCTACCAAAAGTGCCTTATTGCAATGAAACTTGCCAAGGGACATGTAAGCAAATATTAACATTGCTGTATGTATACTTTTGACCCAGCACATTTGCTCACATTTTCAGTAGAGCCATAATAAATTCATAAAAGAACCAAACTTCATGAATGTTTTGTGTGACCAACAAGTATGTGCTCCAATCACTCTATCACAAAAAAATAACAGTTGTAGAAATGATTGGAAACTCAAGACAGCCATGACATTATGTTCTTTACAAGTGTATGTCAACTTTTGACCACGACTGTAAATGTGTAAATTGTTCTTTCAATGCAACAAAAATAGCCCAATTTTATTTTAATCTTCATTAAAGGCCTACTGAAAGCCACTACTACCGACCACGCAGTCTGATAGTTTATATATCAATGATGAAATCTTAACATCGCAACACATGCCAATACGGCCGGGTTAGATTAGTAAAGTGCAATTTTAAATTTCGCGCGTAATATCCTGCTGAAAACGTCTCGGTATGATGACGTTTACGCGTGACGTCGCGGATTGTAGAGGACATTTTGGGACAGCATGGTGGCCAGCTATTAAGTCGTCTGTTTTCATCGCAAAATTCCACAGTATTCTGGACATCTGTGTTGGTGAATCTTTTGCAATTTGTTCAATGAACAATGGAGACAGCAAGGAAGAAAGCTGTAGGTGGGAAGCGGTGTATTAGCGGCCGGCTGCAGCAACACAAACACGTAGCCGGTGTTTCATTGTTTACATTCCCGAAAGATGACAGTCAAGCTTTACCATTGGCCGGTGGAGAACTGGGACAACAGAGACTCTTACCAGGGGGACTTTGAGTTGGATACGCAGACGCGGTACCGTGAGTACGCAACCAGAATGTTGCCATAAGCACTTTGTTTAATTTGTATGTGTAACGCAGTACGCAGCTGCGGCTTCCAAACATTTGATCGCTTGCCTGTACGTGCGTGCCACTATGTGCATGTCACGTACGTAACTTTGGGGTAATATATGTGCTGTATGAACTTTGGGGAGGTGAACGGTACTTTGGGCTGTGGGATTGAGTGTGTTGTGCGGGTGTTTGAGTTGTATTGGCGGGTTATATGGACGGGAGGGGTGAGGTGTTTGTTATGCGGGATTAATTTGTGGCATATTAAATATAAGCCTGGTTGTGTTGTGGCTAATAGAGTATATATATGTCTTGTGTTTATTTACTGTTTTAGTCATTCCCAGCTGAATATCAGGTCCCACCCGCCTCTCACAGCATCTTCCCTATCTGAATCGCTTCCACTGCCCTCTAGTCCTTCACTCTCACTTTCCTCATCCACAAATCTTTCATCCTCGCTCAAATTAATGGCCTTTAAAGGCCTACTGAAATGATTTTTTTTTATTTAAACGTGACGTCACAGGAGCTAGTATTCCTCACAATTCCCCGTTGTTTACAATGGAGCGAGAGAGATTCGGACCGAGAAAGTGATGATTACCCCATTAATTTGAGCGAGGATGAACGATTCGTGGATTGGGAACGTTACAGTGAAGGACTTGAGAGGCAGCGATGGACGTATCTTTTTTCGCTCTGACCGTAACTTAGGTACAAGCTGGCTCATTGGATTCCACACTCTCCTTTTTATATTGTGGATCACAGATTTGTATTTTAAACCACCTCGGATACTATATCCTCTTGAAAATGAGAGTCGAGAACGCGAAATGGACATTCAGTGCCTTTTATCTCCACGACAATACATCGGCGAAATGCTTTAGCTACGAGCTAACGTGATAGCATTGTGCTTTAACTGCATATAGAAACAAAAGAAATAAACCCCTGACTGGAAGTATAGATAGAAAATCAACAATACTATTAAACCGTGGACATGTAAATACACGGTTAATGCTTTCCAGGCTGGCGAAGGTTAACAATGCTGTGCTAACGACGCCATTGAAGCTAACTTAGCAACCAGACTGCACAGAGCTATGCTAAAAACATTAGCTCTCCACCTACGCCAGCCAGCCCTCATTTGCTCATCAACACCCGTGCTCACCTGCGTTCCAGCGATCGGCAGAAGGACGAAGGACTTCACCCGATGCGTTTGGCGGCCCGGAGACGTAGGAAGTCAAGGTGAAGTCGGCGGCTAGCGCGGCTAGCGCTCCAACAAAGTCCTCCTGGTTGTGTTGCTGTAGTCCGCTGCTAATACACCGATCCCACCTACAACTGTCTTCTTTGCAGCCTTCATTGTTCATTAAAAAAATTGCAAAAGATGTCCAGAATACTGTGGAATTATGAAATGAAAACAGAGCTTTTTGTATAGGATTCTACGGGGTACCATAACTTCCGTTACTCGGACTTCGTCACGAGCATACGTCATCATACCGCAATGTTTCAGCCGGATATTTCCCGGGAATTTTAAAATGTCACTTTATAAATTAACCCGGCCGTATTGGCATGTGTTGCAATGTTAAGATTTCATCATTGATATATAAACTATCAGACTGCGTGGTCGGTAGTAGTGGCTTTCAGTAGGCCTTTAAAATAGTTCTTTCAGTCCAATAAGAACCACATGTTTAACGTATCCTAATATGTTTTTGTTAAAATAATGCCGGAAATGATTTATGTTTTTTTGTCGTCCCCTTTATTTTTGAAAAGTATCGAAATGTATTGAAATACATTCTGGTACCAGTACCAACACATTGGTATCGGGACAACCCTAGTATGAAGGAAAGGAATAGTTGATCAAAAGCACAGCATGTGGCAAACATCAGGGTCCTGTATGGCTACAACGGGCTTACCTTTGTTTACATATTGACTGCTGACAGAAATAATATTCAACCAAATGCTGCCAAAGATAGGATTGGGCTTTACGCTACAGACCGATAATACCATGTCAAATATCGCATACATCATTTAAACATTTTGAAGTTAAATAAAGTATTCTTCTGAATGGCCCCAACAAGATACCATGTGTTTACTTATGTTGTCTACCATACTAATCTCCAAAGAGAAATTCCTCTGTGCGCGGCACAAAGCAGCGACCTCACTTGCAGGAATGCAAGATGAGACGACAGAGGGAAGAGGATTGCATTAATCTGAGCAGTGATTGGCTACAATTCTGCTAATCTCCTGATTAACGTGACAATAGGGAATTGTCCACAGCAACAGTAGAAATATACCGTAGGTTGCTCTGTTTCTTTTTTGTTTGTTGTGGTGTTGTTTGGTTTATATTCTTTGATTGTTTCATCTGTATGAGTGTTTATGCTATTTCACTATGTAAATGTTTTCCTTAACTTTAGAATGTGTTTGGAATGGATGTATTGCATTAACTCAGGGGTGTCCAAAGTGCAGCTAATTGCTTACCGGCCCGCCACACATTCTGGAAATGCTATTGCAAAAATAAAATAAAAAACATTTAAGAAAGTGGAATGCAGTTGGCACAAAGCTGCCATGCAGGCTGTTTTTTTTTTTCTTTTGTCTTTCTTCATTTTTCTTTTTTTGCCGTTGCTCCAAAAAAGAAATTACCAAAAAATCAATGTTATAATGAATTATTTTTAATTCTCCAATGACTTAAAAAATGTCACTTTAAAACGTTTTGTGTGGAAAAAATATTGCATATATTGTGTGGTTGCCATATAAAAACATCAAACAAAGCATAAAACAAACCAAAATAATAGTTGAAACGTAAAATTAACAGATATATCTGAAGTTGATCTCGTGTTGAAAGTAAAAAATAAATAAATAAATGTATCACTTTATGAGTGGGGCACCTTTTGGATCCCAAAGATATTTAGTGGGATTTTATTCATCTTTACACTGTGATTACTCAAAAATAATAATGACTCAATGGTGTCCTGCATTATTGATTATGGCTCGAATTACTAAATACTGCATATTTCAGCTTTACTATAAAAAACTGAAATTTTGTCTTTGACAAAAAAGGCATAAAACCTTTTTTTTTTTTTTTTTTACTTCATATCAACCTGAAGTTGATATAGAGATTTACTGTAAGCGTTAAATCAAATTAAAAAAATAAATAATTTGACTTATTTTTAACATTGTAATGACTGAGACCCTTTATGGTCCCCGGGAACCCTAAAGGTAAAAAAAAAAAAAAAATCCATATATTTTGTCATGGTTTGGAAATGGAAAATATCAAAATGGCCCCCGCATGCTTTAATTTTTCCATGTGCGGCCCTTAGTGGAAAAAGTTTGGACACCCCTGCATTCAGGCGCGCCGCTAGGGATTTTGGGCCCCATGGAAAGAATCTTTATAGGGCCCCCTGTATTATAATTTCATCATCATTAGGGGCCTCTCTGGGCCCCCCTCCATCATGGGCCCCTAGAATCTGTCTCCTTTACCCCCCCCCCCTTTTCGGCACCCCTGCCTGCATTAACTGGAGTGCGCCGATGCCTTTTACTTGCACCAGGCTTTTCAGCACCCTGGACAGCATCCTCATATGCACGTTTTCATTCATTTTTTTGTCTGTCCCTTAGAATTTTTTTTTTTTTAAATTACCTGAGAGATTCTGTATAAACATTTAACCAGCTAACACTTGTAAAAAAAACAATTAAAACGTATTGCTGTAATGCTTGCGCAATAGGCTGTGATCAAACAAACTTGTTGAGTTGGACACGTTTCTTGAAAGTTAAGGACTGGGTGGGGAACCTCTTCCTTTAATATCGTTCTTATCCTGAGAACCAGCAGTCTCTGTATTGGACATTTGTTTTTGGTCTATTTCTTTTGTCAGAGTTAAACATTTCAGGAAAAAAATAGCTTGATTATGCAAAATACAAGTGTCCATAAGGGGTGTAACGGGACAGTTCGTACCTCAGTTGTTGGACCATGATTTTGGTTTATTGTTAGTAAATTTTTCATGTTTAAGAGGAATATTTTTTTGTCCAATCCAATCTGCATTTTGCAGTAAACAAAGTATCAGTAGTGTACTAAATACAATAACACTTTTCTTAAGTTAACAGTAACTAAAAACACTTAATTTGGCTATTATGCTGACATTTTGACAATTGTTTTGATTATATTATGATTGCAATAATTGAATGGCGATAAATGAATGTGTTGTGGCAGTTGCAGATGTCACCAAACTCTCGATTGCTTTCCCAAACACGTCTTTAATTGTAAACTGCCAACATGACAATGCTAAACAGTAAGAGCTTAAAGTTGAATGACTTTTTGAATACACTGAGACAAAGTTTAAGTTCATTGTGTTATTTATGGTGTTTTGAAACTGCACCAATTTTCTTCAGAATTTTCAACAAACTTTAAGTATTTTGTTTTATTTTTGGCCAAAGTAAGACGAATAAAACAACTTTGAAGTTGAAGAATGGTTTATTTTAAATTACCTGAGAGATTCTGTATAAACATTTAACCAGCTAACACTTGTAAAAACAATTAAAAGGTATTGCTTGTGCAATAGGCTGTGATCAAACAATCTACAGCACAACTTGTTTAGTGGGACACATTTCTTGAAAGTTAAGGACTGGTTGGGGAATCCTGAGAACCAGCATTCTCTGTATTGGACATTTGTTTTTGGTCTATTTATTTTGTCAGAGTTACACATTTCAGGAAAAAAATAGCTTGATTATGCAAAATACCAGTGTCCATAAGGGGTGTAACGGTACAGTTCGTACCACGGTTTTGGTTCATTTTTAGTAAATTTTTTGTGTTGAAAGGAATAACTTTTTGTCCAATCGAAACTGCATTTTTCCCTAAACAAAGTATCAGTAGTGTACTAAATACAATAAGACTTTTCTTAAGTTAACAGTAACTAAAAATCAACATTTTCAAATAGTAAATTTCCTCTTATTCTATTAGACTACTTGTATACGTCAGTGCTACTCACCAGTGGTAATGGCAAGCGGTGATCATAATTGCAGATTTTTTTTTTTACTCAAATAGCCTGTATTTAATAAAAAATATTCAAGGTAAAAAAAGATTTTCAAGGTAAAAAAAAAAGATTTTCAAGGTAAAAAATGATTTTCAAGGTAAAAATTGATTTTCAAGGTAAAAGTTGATTTTCAAGGTAAAAAATGATTTTCAAGGTAAAAAATGATTTTCAAGGTAAAAAAATATTTTCAAAGTAAAAATGTATTTTCAAGGTAAAAGTTGATTTTCAAGGTAAAAATGAGTTTCAAGGTAAAAAAAAATATTCTCAAGGTAAAAAATTAGTTTCAAGGTAAAAAATTATTTTCAAGTAAAAAAGGATTTTCAAGGTAAAAAAGGATTTTCAAGGTAAAAGTTGATTTTCAAGGTATAAAATGATTTTCAAGGTAAAAAAAATGATTTTCAAGGTAAAAAAAATGATTTTCAAGATAAAAAATGACCCCAAAGGGAATAAGCGGTAGAAAATGGATGGATGGACATTAAAGTGCAGCTTGAATTTGAGGCAGTGCGAAATAAATAACAATATGTGATAGCATAAAACAAGTTCAATGATCATTTCAGGAATACATTTTTATCCACAAGTTGTGGATGAAAACTTATTTTGTGACAAAACACAAACTCAAAAGTACATGTTATATTTGAGGAGTTGAATTTAAGCAGACCCGAAAATCAAAAATGTGATTATATAAACTACAAAAATATGTGACTAACTCAGTAGGTACATTTAATCTCCCAATCTGGACCAATAGTTCTTCCTTTAATATCATTCTAATCCTGAGAACCAGCATTCTCTGTATTGGACATTTGTTTTTGGTCTATTTCTTTTGTCAGAGTTACACATTTCAGGAAAAAAATAGCTTGATTATGCAAAATACAAGTGTCCATAAGGGGTGTAACGGTACAGTTCGTAATTCAGTTGTTGGACCATGATTTTGGTTTATTGTTAGTAAATTTTTCATGTTTAAGAGGAATAACTTTTTGTCCAATCCAAACTGCATTTTGCAGTAAACAAAGTATCAGTAGTGTACTAAATACAAGACTATTCTTAAGTTAACAGTAACTAAAAACACATTGGTTAAGTTTGTAGGTATGTTATCTTTAATTCGGCTATTACGCTGACATTTTGGCAATTGTTTTGAGTATATTACAATTGCAATATTTCAATGGCGATAAATTAATGTGTTGTGGCAGTTGCAGATGTCACCAATGAGAGCAAACACTCGATTGCTTTCCCTAACACGTCTTTAATTGTAAACTGCCAACATGACAAAGCTAAACAGTAAGAGCTTAAAGCAGGGGTCGGCAACCCAAAACGTTGAAAAATACAAAAAACTAATCTGTGTGGAGCCGCAAAAAATGAAAAGCTGTATATAAGTGTTATAATGATGGCAACATATGACGTAAGTGTCTATATTAGCTATAATAGCCTACTATCAAAATGACTGTGTCGCAGGCTAAAGTAAATCTTCGTTGACAGAAATGTTGAAATGTAATATTTATTCTACACATTTTTACAACATTAGAAACCTTTAGTAAATCAGAGGCTACTCAGAAGGTGAGATAACTTCTGGAAATGACTGGCTTTTAATGGCTGTTTCTACAAACATTTGTGAAAGAATGTCCAAAGTCAACCGTCGGCTTTATTATAAGAAAATGGGAGAGTTTGGGAACAACAGCAACTCAGCCACCAAGTGGTAGGCCACGTAAACTGACACAGAGGGGTCAGCGGATGCTGAAGCGCATAGTGCAGAGACTTTCCTCACAGTCAGTTGCTACAGAGCTCCAAACTTCATGTGACCTTCCGATTAGCCCACGTACAGTAACCAGAGATCTACATGGAATGGGTTTCCATGGCCGAGCAGCTGCATCTAAGCCATACATCACCAAGTCCAATGCAAAGCGTGGGATGCAGGGGTGTAAAGCACGTCGCCACTGGACTCTAGAGAGTGGAGACGCCTTCTCTGGAGTGATGAATCATGCTTTTCCATCTGGCAATCTGATGGACGAGTCTGGGTTTGGAGGTTGCCAGGAGAACGCTACATTTTGGACTGTATTGTGCCGAGTGTGGAATTTGGTGGAGGAGGAATTATGGTGTGGGGTTGTTTTTAACGAGTTGGGCTTGTGAAAAGGAACTTTGAATGCTCCAGGGTACCAAAACATTTTGGACAATTCCATGCTCCCAACCTTGTGGGAACAGTTCCTCTTCCAACATGACTGTGCACCAGTGCACAAAGCAAGGTCCATAAAGACATGGATGAACTCGACTGGCCTGCACAGAGTCTTGACCTGAACCCGATAGAACACCTTTGGGATGAATTAGAAACGGAGACTGAGAGCCAGGCCTTCTCCACCAACATCAGTGTGTGATCTCACCAATGCGCTTTTGGAAGAATGGTGGAAAATTCCTATAAACACACTCCGCAACCTTGTGGACAGCCTTCCCAGAAGAGTTGAAGCTGTAATAGCTGCAAAAGGTGGACCCACATCATATTGAACCCTATGGGTTAGGAATGGGATGGCACTTCAAGTTCATATGTGAGTCAAGGCAGGTGGCCAAATACTTTTGGCAATATAGTGTACCACTCGTCAGAGTCGTGTATAGAGAGAGTATGTCCGACTAAAGGAGAGGCATTGGAGTCGTTTAACTTCTGACGTACGTTTTTCTGGCAAAATCAACCACAACAAGCAGTCCAAATAGAAATCTAAACATACACCAGCTCCTAAACTTACAATAAAACGTGCTTTTATTTGGTCAAATCAAAATTCTGCGGCTGTATTTCATGCACTCTGCAGCTCCATTCATGCAGGGTTTAGTGCAGTGGTTCTTAACCTGGGTTCGATCGAACCCTAGGGGTTCGGTGAGTCGGCCTCAGGGGTTCGGCAGAGCCTCCGCCGCGGAGGTCAAGACACGCCCGACTCATCGTGTAAACAAAAACTTCTCCCTGTCGGCGTATAATGGATACCCCCCAAACAATGTCCCCTCTAATTTTCCATATGTGTGAGCAAACGCAAAAACTCCTTGAGCATTCAGTGGAGCGCATGTGAGCGACGTCAGACCTGCAGCACACCTGTCCCAAACCTGACTAAATAACAAGTTCAATGTTTTATTATTGTGATCAAATGACAGCAGTCATTTCCATAGGATTATTTTCTAATATAAGTGTTTTGGCCCACTTACAATGACCATAACATATTGTTTTTCATGAGCTGTGTACTAGTATTATACACGTTTGTATGTCTGGGTTGGGGTCCTGCTTTGGAAATAATGTGTATCCCTTTCAGATGTCGCATTTAGTTCCCACTAAAACATTCACATGTTGCACAATGAGATGTAAACATGGGATTATGTGTACATTCCTGTAACTTTCCGTTTGTAAAATATATCTTTATTAGTATTTCTTTAAAGGCCTACTGAAATGACATTTTTTTATTTAAACGGGGATAGCAGATACATTCTATGTGTCATACTTGATCATTTCGCGGTATTGCCATATTTTTGCTGAAAGGATTTAGTATAGAACAACGACGATAAAGTTCGCAACTTTTGGTCTCTGATAAAAAAAGCCTTGCCTGTACCGGAAGTAGCGTGACGACACCGGAGGAAGGACTGCTCATATTTTCCTATTGTTTACACCAGCAGCGAGAGAGATTCGGACCGAGAAAGCGACGATTACCCCATTAATTTGAGCGAGGATGAAAGATTCGTGGATGAGGAACGTTAGAGTGAAGGACTAGAACGCAGTGCAAGACATATCTTTTTTCGCTCTGACCGTAACTTAGGTACAAGCTGGCTCATTGAATTCCACACTCTCTCATTTTTCTATTGTGGATCACGGATTTGTATTTTAAACCACCTTGGATACTATATCCTCTTGAAAATGAGAGTCGAGAACGCGAAATGGACATTCACAGTGACTTTTATCTCCGTGACAATACATCGACGAAACACTTTAGCTACGGAGCTAACGTGATAGCATCTGGCTTAACTGCAGATAGAAACAAAATAAATAAATCCCTGACTGGAAGGATAGACAAAAAATCAACAATACTATTAAACCATGGACATGTAACTACACGGTTAATGCTTTCCAGCTTGGCGAAGGTTAACAATGCTGTTGCTAACGACGCCATTGAAGCTAACTTAGCTACGGAGCTAACGGGATAGCATCGGGCTCAAATGCAGATAGAAACAAAATACATAAACCCCTGACTGGAAGGATAGACAGAAAATCAACAATACTATTAAACCATGGACATGTAAATACACGGTTAATGCTTTCCAGCTTGGCGAAGCTTAAAAATGCTGTTGCTAACGACGCCATTGAAGCTAACTTAGTAACGGGACCTCACAGAGCTATGATAAAAACATTAGCGCTCCACCTACGCCAGCCAGCCCTCATCTGCTCATCAACACCCGTGCTCACCTGCGTCCAGCGATCGGCGGAAGGACGATCATCCGTGCGGTCGGTGGCTAGCGTCGGCTAGCGCGTCTGCTATCCGAGTCAAAGTCTTCCTGGTTGTGTTGCTGTAGTCCGCCGCTAATACACCGATCCCACCTACAACTTTCTTCTTTGCAGTCTTCATTGTTCATTAAACAAATTGCAAAAGATTCACCAACACAGATGTCCAGAATACTGTGGAATTATGAGATGAAAACAGAGCTATTTTGTATTGTATTCAAAGGGGTACCGATACTTCTGTTTCACTGGTTACGTCACGCGCATACGTCATCATACAAAGACGTTTTCAACCGGAAGTTTAGCGGGAAATTTAAAATTGCACTTTATAAGTTAACCCGGCCGTATTGGCATGTGTTGCAATGTTGAGATTTCATCATTGATATATAAACTATCAGACTGCGTGGTCGGTAGTAGTGGCTTTCAGTAGGCCTTTAATATAACAACATCATTTTATGATTACGGTTCGGGTTCGGTGGGATGCGCGTATGAAACTGGTGGGGTTCGGTACCTCCAACCAGGTTAAGAACCACTGGTTTAGTGACTCTATAACATACACTCGACGGTGCAAGAAACGTTAGAAAAAAATGCACAAAACGACCAAAAATATAACGTATTAACCTCATTTTGCCAAATTCTTCATTAGCTTTGGACAAACAATAATGACAAAATTATTACTTTTATGTGAAGTATATCAACCGTAGTGGCTGCCTCCGTCGTACAGTGTCCGCCCTGAGATCGGTAGGTTGTGGGTTCAAACGTCGGCCGAGTCATACCAAAGACTATAAAAATGGGACCCATTACCTCCCTGCTTGGCACTCAGTATTAAGGGTTGGGATTGGGGGTTAAATCACCAAAAATGATTCCCGAGCGCGGCCACCGCTGCTGCCCACTGCTCCCCTCACCTACCAGGGGGTGATCAAGGGTGATGGGTCAAATGCAGAGAATAATTTCGCCACACCTCGTGTGTGTGTGACAATCATTGGTACTTTAACTTTAACTATGCCTGCGCTTTTAGATTTAGGCAGACCTCATTAAACCACTATCATCTATTATTACACACACAATCTGGTTTATTTTACTCTTTCAACGTCTACTCCGTCTATTTGTATTTGTGTTTGACTTTCTCTTCTGCTAGCATTACCTCAGATTTACTGAGATCCGGGGATGCTTCACCTTGGCGCATTCACGCACAGCATAAAACGTTTGGTGCGCAAAATGAGACAAGGTCTTTCTGTGGCAGCATCGGAGAAAGTTGTACATGTAAACAAACTACGATGAGTTCAGGGATCGCTGAAATTAGTAGGACAAAACGCTGCTTGCCAAATACTCTCATCAGTGAAGCATGTTTAACATAAACAATGGGGATTTCTAACAATTAGGAAGGTAGAAAACATATTTAAACAAAAAACATATTTTTTTACTCATCTTTTTCCATTTTCACACATCTCTGAAAGAGGTCCAGGGAGAGCCAATAGGGCATTTTTGTTAATCCATCTCGTTAATGTGTTCATTTCTTCTGTTATTATTTGTCTTATCTTCGGTGTGTCCTCTCCTGAAAAACACGCAGACGCGGAACAAACCTCTACTTCTCATATTTGTCTTCTTTCCGGGTTGTTATGAAAGCTTTGTAAAACTAACGAGGGCACATACGCTATATTGCCAAAAGTATTTGGACACCTGCCTTTACTCACATATGAACTTGAAGTGCCATCCCACGGAATTGTCCAAAAATGTTTTGGTATCCTGGAGCATTCAAAGTTCTTTTCACTGGAACTAAGGGGCCAAGCCCAACTCCTGAAAAACCAACCCCACACCATAATTCCTCTTCCACCAAATTTCACACTCGGCACAACGCAGTCCGAAATGTACCGTTTTCCTGGCAACCTCCAAACCCAGACTGGTCCATCAGATTGCCAGATGGAAAAGAAGTGATTCATCACTCTAGAGCAGTGGTCCCCAACCACCGGACCGATTGGTACCGGGCCGCACGAGAAATTTAAAAAAAAAAAAAAAATTTTTTTTTTTTTTTTTTATGAAATCAACATAAAAAACACAATATATACATTATATATCAATATAGATCAATACAGTCTGCAAGGATACAGTCCGTAAGCACACTTGATTGTATTTATTTATGTAAAAAAAAAAAAAAAAAAAAAATTTTTTTTTTTTTTAAATACACCCCCCCCGTGGGACAAATTTTCAAGCGTTGACCGGTCCGCAGCTACAAAAAGGTTGGGGACCACTGCTCTAGAGTCCAGTGGCGACGTGCTTTACACCAGGTAAAAAAAAAAAAATTTTTGTCATAAAGAAATACAATCATGTGTGCTTACGGACTGCATCCCTGCAGACTGTATTGATTTAAATTGATATATATAAATATATATATATATATATATATATATATATATATATATATATATATATATATATATATATATATATATATATATATATATATATATATACATATATACATATATATATACATATATATATATATACATATATATATATATATATATATATATATATTGTGTTTTTTTATGTTGATTTAATTTTTTTTTTTAATTTTTTTATTTCTTGTGCGGCCACGGCCCGGTAACAATCGGTTCACAGACCGGTACCGCGCGGCCCGGTGGTTGGGGACCACTGCTTTACACCACTGCATCCCACGCTTTGCATTGGACTTGGTGATGTATGGCTTAGATGTAGCTGCTCGGCCATGGAAACCCATTCCATGAAGCTCTCTGCGTACTGCACGTGGGCTAATTGGAAGGTCACATGAAGTTTGGAGCTCTGTAGCACCTGACTGTGCGGAAAGTCTTTGCACATGTCAGTTTACGTGGCCTACCACTTGGTGGCTGAGTTGCTGTTGTTCCCAAACTCTTCACTTTTCTCATAATAAAGTTGTCTTTGGAATATTTAGAAGCGAGGAAATTTCACGACAGGTGGCATCCTATGACAGTTCCACGCTGGAAATCACCGAGAGCGGCCCATTCTTTCACAAATGTTTCTAGAAACAGTGCTTGATTTTGTACACCGGGCCAAGTGATTAAGACACCATTAGGACATCATTTGGATGGGTGGCCAAATACTTTTGGCAATATGGTGTAGCATCAGGTCAAAGTTGTCGCAGTCATGGCGCCCTGTCGTCACATGAGTGCCTTTTGGCCAATTAGATGGCCTGAAACCGAGTTGGCCATACTCTCTTTAAACAGGACTCTTGCCACCAGTGGTATGCGGGCTCCATCTAGTGCGGGGGTCAGCAACCTAGTGGCTCCCCTGGACCTCTTTCGGAGATGTGTGAAAATGGAAAGACATGAGGAAAAAAAAAAAAAAATTCTGTAGGAGAACAAACATGACACAAACTTTCCTAATTGTTAGAAATCCCACTGTTTATGTTACACATGCTTCACTGATGAGAGTATTTGGCGAGCACCGTTTTGTCCTACTAATTTCAGCGATCCTTGAACTCATCGTAGTAAGTTTACATGTACAACTTTCTCCGCCGCTGCCACAGAAAGACATGTTTTATGCCACTCCTTCTTCGTCTCATTTTGTCCACCAAATGTTTTATACTGTGCGTGAATGCTTTGTTGATATTATTGATTTGCTGGAGTGTTTGCCAGGCATATTTGGTCAATCCATGACTGCAAGCTAATCGAAGCTAACATGCTATTTAGGCTAGCTGTATGTACATATTGCATCATTATGTTTGTAGGTATATTTGAGCTCATTTAATTCCCTTTACTTATGTCCTCTGTGTATATAATTTATATTTGCATGTCTCATGACACATTATCTGTATGTAATATTGGCTGCATTTCTGATAGTTGTTTGTGTGCCATGTTGTTCCAGACCACAGCAAACGTTACCCAGCTTGCAAATATTGTAATAAATCCATTAGAAGAAGACAGCCTGCCGTTTCCTTTAACTTGGACACACACATCTATACCTTTGGCCATTGTGAGCCAGTAACTTCCAGAAGTTATCTCATCCTGTGAGAAGCCTCCATTTTACTAATTTAGAATAAAAATCTAAACACCACATTTCTTTCAAAAAAGATTTGCGCCAGCCTTTGATAGTAGGCTAATATCGCTAATATAGACACTTACATCACGTGTTGCCTTCATTATAACACTTTTAATATTTTGCGGCTCCAGACAGATTATTTTTTTGTATTTTTGGTCCAATATGGCTCTTTCAACATTAGTGGTAAGCCAAAGAGTCACTTAATAAAATATTCAAACACAGTGTTACTGTTCAAACAGTGCGTAATGTTACAGTGGGCAAAAATATTAAATATACTTTTTAAATAACACCTCTGCCTTGTTTTTAATGAATATTCAGGCTGACTACGCTACCGTATTTTAATGTTGGCCTTTATGGTGGTACTTGGAAAAGTATAGTGTTTTCTGGGGTGGTACTTGGTGGGGGAAAAAAGTTTGAGAACCAGTCTCTTAGACAGATTGACCCATTGTATCAAGTATGGATGTTATTGTGACCAAAATTATTAAAGTTATTTTTGTAAAAAAAAAAAAAAAAGAAAAATAGACACCTTATGTCTATATATTTACAGTGGTGGTCAAAAGTTTACATACACTTGTAAAGAACATGATGTCATGGCTGTCTTGAGTTTCCAATCATTTCCACAACTCTTATTTGTTTGTGATAGAGTGATTGGAGCACATACTTGTTGGTCACAAAAAAACATTCATGAAGTTTGGTTGTTTTATGAATTTATTATGGGTCTACTGAAAATGTGAGCAAATCTGCTGGGTCAACATACAGCAATGTTAACATTTGCTTACATGTCCCTTGGCAAGTTTCACTGCAATAAGGCGCTTCTGGCAAGCTCCTGGTTGAATTTTTGACCACTCTTGACAAAATTGGTGCAATTTAACTAAATTTGTTGGTTTTCTGACATGGACTTGTTTCTTCGGCATTGTCCACACGTTTAAGTCAGGACTTTTGGAAAGGCCATTCTAAAACCTTAATTCTAGCCTGATTTAGCCATTCCTTTACCACTTTTGACATGTGTTTGGGCTCATTGTCCTGTTGGAACACCCAACTGCCCCCAAGACCCAACCTCCGGGCTGATGATTTTAGGTTGTCCTGAAGAATTTGGAGGTAATCCTCCTTTTTCATTGTCCCATTTACTCTCTGTAAAGCACCAGTTCCATTGGCAGCAAAACAGGCCCAGAGCATAATACTACCACCACCATGCTTGACAGTAGGAATTGGTGTTCCTGGGATTAAAGGCCTCACCTTTTCATATTGCTGGGTATTGTGGCCCAACAGCTCCATTTTTGTTTCATCTGACATCACATTGACAAAGATAAGACCTTCTGGAGGAAAGTTCTGTGAGGGGCTACCAAAAGCGCCTTATTGCAGTGAAACTTGCCAAGGGACATGAAAGTTTGGACACACCTTCTCATTCAATGTGTTTTCTTTATTTTCATGACTATTTACATTGTCGATTGTCACGGAAGGGATCAAAACTATGAAAGGAATGGCTAAATAAGGCTAGAATGAAGGTTTTAGAATGGCCTTCCCAAAGTCCTGACTTAAATGTGTGGACAATGCTGAAGAAACAAGTCCATGTCAGAAAACCAACAAATTTAGCTGAACTGTTCCAATTTTGTCAAGAGCAGAAGCCTGTGGATGGCTACCAAAAGCGCCTTATTGCAGTGAAACTTGCCAAGGGACATGTAAGCAAATATTGACATTGCTGTATGTATACTTTTGATTTGGTCACATTTTCAGTAGACCCATAATAAATTAATAAAATAACCAAACTTCATGAATGTGTTATGTGACCAACAAGTATGTGCTCCAATCACTCTATCACAAAAAAATAAGAGTTGTAGAAATGATTGGAAACTCAAGACAGCCATGACATTATGTTCTTTACAAGTGTAAAACTTTTGACCACGACTGTATAAATATTTACATATATATATATTCATATACACATACACTACCGTTCAAAAGTTTGTGGAATAGCCTTCATTTCTAAGAACAAGAATAGACTGTGGAGTTTCAGTTGAAAGTTCTCTTTTTCTGGCCATTTTGAGCGTTTAATTGACCCCACAAATGTGATGCTCCAGAAACTCAATCTGCTCAAAGGAAGGTCACTTTTGTAGCTTCTGTAACGAGCTAAACTGTTTTCAGATGTGTGAACATGATTGCACAAGGGTTTTCTAATCATCAATTAGCCTTCTGAGCCAATGAGCAAACACATTGTACCATTAGAACACTGGAGTGATAGTTGCTGGAAATGGGCCATCTATACACCTATGTAGATATTGCACCAAAAACCAGACATTTGCAGCTAGAATAGTCATTTACCACATTAGCAATGTATAGAGTGTATTTCTTTAAAGTTAAGACTAGTTTAAAGTTATCTTCATTGAAAAGTACAGTGCTTTTCCTTCAAAAATAAGGACATTTCAATGTGACCCCAAACTTTTGAACGGTAGTGTATGTAAACACATATGTATATATATACATATATATACATATAAGAGGGCCAAGTGGTAGAAAATGGATGGAAATATATGTATTTGTGTAGAGATATATAGAAATGTGCTGTGTATCGTAGCAATATTTGATGACGATGATCGTTCAATCAGCGTCAAAAGAAGAAGCTAACCTGCTGTTAGCATCTTAAAGACAACATGTCGCCCTGGCGTGTTAACAGTCTGCTTTAAGAGTCACATTCGCTTGAAAAAGCGTCCATAGATGCCATCAACAGGTTTCAGCACCAACTAATCCTCAGGTATTGCGATGTGTCGCAGATCGCCTTCGTCTCGTCAGCTGGTGTTAACACACTGTCGGGTGGAATGTAATGGCGATTTTAATACTCCGGCTGTGACGATACACACATGTCTTTGTACACTGGGCACACAAACGGGGCTTGTGGAATGTTGTCCTTACCGTCAGTTGCAGGCACGCCGCGGCACAACGAACAGCTCCTCGGTTCTGATGCTGCGGGATCCTCTTGGTTAAGGCAGGCCTCAAGGACGTCTGTGATTGGTCGATGCTGACGCTCGTTCTGAGCGGCTATTGGCTAGACCCGACTGTCAATCATCTCCATGTCCGGATTCGCGAACACTCATGATGTGCAGCCGTGTTTACTTCCCTTTATGTGCACCACTGCTAATGTATTGTAACATACAAGATGAAGTAAATTACCATCATTGTCATTATTTGACCTTATATAGCTGAAGTAGGTTGGCTTTAATCACAAATATAGGACACATGACTTTCAGGATCGCAACCAATATACAAAAACTTTATTACAAAAAGTGTTCTACATGAATGTTTTGACAGTAAGATGGCAGTGGACAAGGAGCACCACTCAACAAAACTAAGCAGTGCTTTTGAGAAGCCAAACATCTCTTTAAAATCATGCCGATATACTGCTGTCCAGTCACTGTAGGGCAGACTAAGTCCTCTGTAATATCAATCAGGTACACCGACTCAAAAGTTAACTGTTTTTAATATCGCAACAATAATCTAATGACACACAAAAACAAGTTTAAGAAATGATTAAAGGGACTAATTGAGGAAAAACTAAATCCCTGAATTGGACAAGGAATTACAGGTCTGCTTACCCAAAAGAGGCGGACCAACAGCAGGTTATACAGTTTGAATATGCACAGAACAAACTTAGCTTAATGCATTACAAACATTATATATAACCGCTTAATCGTCATCTTCATCATCGTCGTCATCTTCGTCATCGTCCTCGTCATCATCATCATCGTCGTCATCTTCAACTGGTTGCGGCTTTTTGGGCCTGCCTGGGCCACCCTTCTTTCCGGTGTCGGCCTTCCCTGAGCCAGTGGACGCTTTATATGCGGCAACATCCTGGAAATAACATTATGACCGTGATTTAAAAACGTGGCACACGCCGGAAATAAAAACATGACAATAACTGATGCAAATAACCTCACCTTCTCATACTTTTCCTTCAGCTTGGCGGCTTTCGCCTCAAACGGAATCTTGTCTTTGGCAGACTGTAAAGACCACAGCTCACCAAGCTTCTTGGCAATGTCACCAATGGAAATACCCGGATGGTCCTCCTTGATCTTGGGACGGTGTTCCGAGCAGAAGACGAAGAAGGCGGAACTACAAAGAAGGAACTATATTAATGCATGAAAAGCATAATTTAGATAAAAACTAAGATCTTGTCCACTTACGGTGGCCTTTTGGGGGCATTGGGATCCTTCTTCTTCTTCCCCTTTTTAGCACCTTTAGGGGGGATGTATGTCTTCATCTCCCGATCGTATCGGACCTTGTCATTCTTCGCCAGGTCCTCAAACTTCAGCTTTTCCTTGCCGGACATAGTCTGCACAACACAGATGATTAAGTCAGCCTCAAAGCATATTAATGTACAGACAAATTACTAATCACTACATTGCATGCAGGCAGCTTGAGACAATTAATGTTGCCTAGAGTAGTGACTCCAACTACGGCACACTAGCGTGTCGTGAGAGATCAGATTTGCCAGAAGTCCACATATTCACTGAATTTGTCAGAAAATCATACACAGGCTTTCTGCAAATATAATTTAATGCAACTTAAAACAAATGTAATGCCCATGTGCTACTACAGATTGTAACAGCCAAAAGCATACAGTTACTGTCTGTATAGACAAATGTAACATTTGACAATGATGTTGAATTATCTGTAGCCAAATTTAGCACAAATGTAATCATAATTACATAATGCAAGTAACCCTTTCAAATGCACTTAACATGTAATCACTGTTGTCATTTTATAACAATTGTAAGTCAATAACTAATTATTCTAAATAGGTAAACAAAATAAAATGGACTCAAATATCCATTGACAAAAATTGCACGTCAATATTGACCATCTTGAAGTGCAGTCCTACAGATTGGAAAAACCGGGTCAGGTAGTTTGTTTTGCTCTTTTTTAACCAGGGGAGACTACTACAAGTTTGTTTAAATAACGAACCCTTTATCCGCAAGGGCCACATACTGGAAAATCAAAGCAGGCAGCAGCCATTTTGATATATATTCTTTTTCACCTTTCAGACTTTTGAGTTTGGTCAAGGGAACTCGTAAAAAGAACTCAGTCTTTTTTCTTTACTATCAATGCTTAAATATGTAGATCAAGTAAAAATACAATGTGTGTTTTACTGTGGGGGAATACATAAGAGAAACATAAAGGCATTGTATCAACTACAGAAAAGAGCTATAAGGATTATTCATAAAGTAGATTACTTAGAACACACCAACATTATTTATTAATTCTGCTTTATTGAAACTACAGGAGCTAGTTAAGTTACAGACATATGTTATGTTTAAGGTTAAAAGTAAAACATTACCAGCAAACTTACAAAAAATGTTTGTCATCACTTCTGAGAATGAAGAGCGTAGAAGAAAAGGTCATTTCAAACATCAGTATTCAAGGACAACTTTAAAACAAATGTGTATATCAGTGGTGGGGGTTAACTATGGAATTCTCTTTACAATGAGATAAAAGACAAAATATAATCAAATTGAAAAAAATATATAAAGACAAAACAATAAGATCATATGGACAGCCATAAGTGTTTACATTTTGCTTAATATTTATTAGTTTACTTGTTTTTTTGTCTGGTTTTGTATCATCCCGTGAGGTGTATATTACTTTTTTTGTTCGGGTTGTACTTCATGAAGTTTTGCACTTGTGTTTTTTTGTTTGTTTTCATTATATTTGGATATATCTGCTTGGTTTGTATGATATCCATTGAATAAGACTATGTATTATGTTGAAGGGGGCAGGAAAATATAAGATTTTTCTTCATCCTGCTCCTTCTCAGGCATTGGTGTGTAAATGTTTGTTTAGTTTCTGAGGTTTAATTGTCTACCGATCAAAGATGCACATCAATGAAGGAGATAAATACAAAATTTAAATGAAAATCCAGTTTTATGGCAAATTAAAAATATGCATAATTTTCTTCAAAAAACTCTTTACATATTTTTTAATGTGAGGTTATTGGACCTTAAAATAGGTCACCAATTCATAACATTGATTTTAATTTATTATTTGTGAGCAAAGACCGGAAAAAAACTTCATTTATCAGTAGATAAATGTAACGTTTATTGTTAAATTTGTACTTTGTCATACAACTTTATTATGGCAATTTAAATTATGGAATATTTATCCCAACATATATTTGCTGTGAAGTAATTGGAGCCTCCAACAGGTTTATAAATGTCAACATTTATTTGAATTCACTATTTAATTAACAATGACCCAAAAAAGTCTGCATGGCAGCTTTGTTGTATTAGTCACCATTGCAACTTTTTCTTCTTACAGTTCCCCTGTTTTCTTTTTAATGTGTCTTTATTTTAAGAATATATTTAAAATGAGCCGTTAAAAAAATAGCTTCTGGTCGCAATTGTGAACACCTCTGCCTTTATTCACACGTCAAGTTGGACTGTAGATTACCTTCCATCTTTCTGAGCATTTCTTTGAAAACTCAGCAAAGCCCACACTTTACATAATTTTTCATGTGAGGTAATTGGACCTTAAAACAGGTCACCAAATAATAACATTGATTTTAATTTATTATTTGTGAGCAATAACCAAAAAAAAAACTAATAAAATCATTGGGGATCCCAAAAGACCCTGATAAAAGTGTTAAAAATAAGCCTATTTTTTTAAGCCTACATCAACTTCAGCACTATCAGTATATAAATGTAACGTTTATTGTTAATTTTGTTCTTAACTTAAGCACTTTCAGTAGATTAATGTAACATTTGTTAATTTTGTTCTATGTCATACAACTTTATTTGTTATGGCAAATTATGGAATATTTATCCCAACAAATATTTGCTGTGAAATAATTGGAGCCTCCAATAGGTTTATAATTCACAACATTCATTTGGATACATTTTTTGAACAATGCCAAAAAAAAAAGTCTGCATGGCAGCTTTGCGTTATTATTCACCACTGCAACTTTTTCTCCTTACATTTCCCCTGTTTATCCCACTTTTTAATGTGTGTCTTTATTTTTATTTTATATTTAAAATGAGCCGTTAAAAAATTACTTCTGGTCGCACTTGTGGACACCTCTGTCTTTATTCATACATCAAGTTGGGACTGTATATTACCTTCCATCTTTCTGAGCATTTCTTTGAAAACTCAGCAAAGCCCACACTGGTTCCAGGGTGCTTCTTTTTGTGCTCCTCGCGGCAGGTCGCCACAAAGAAGGCGTAGGATGAGGTTTTGCCTCTGGGCTTGTTTGGATCCTTCGTCATGGCTGCTTCCTGGACATAAAAAAAACAAAAACAGAACCGACTAAACGATTACGTAAAGTCGAGAAATGGTTGAAACGAAACAATATTTGTTCGGTTAATACTGCATGGGGTTGAAGAAAAAACGGCAAATGATGTTGAATACGCTACCCGTAATACAAAATGGGGCACGGAAAGATGTTTCATGACTCTAATCGGCTTTCTTCCTTGTAGGGACAAAAAGACGCGACTCCATTTTGTATCTTCCCGCCTAAACTCACCCTCGCCACAAACTTGTTTAACTAAAGTGACGAGACGAGCCCTCTAACCCCCCACCCAACATAACGAGTCATAATACTTTAAACATAAAAAAGACGAAAGACACAAACAAAAAGGCGACGTTGGCGTCAGTTTGTTCCCTTTTAAAAGTTGAGCGCGTGGCCATTGTACAAAGGCCTAAGCAGTCAACCAAATGGCGTTTGGGCTTCGTCTTGTTTACCAAGAAGCTCAGTCCGCCGCCGTTAAAAAAGTCTCCATATAACGGTTGCTTAGTACGTTAATATAAAATTACACGTTTTAATAAAGTACATAAAAACAAAAAATATTATGGCGAAATACGAAACGTACATGTCGAAATATCCGGTAAAACCGTAGCAAATAAAACCCCACCGTACACTTCAAGGACGACGGGTAAAGACGTTAAGAAGGCGAAGAAGGTTCTAGAAAGAAGCAAAATGCGGGACACTTACCAGTAACAAGCGAGACAAAGTGTGGCGGAGTGAACGGAGGAAAAGGCTTTGAAGGTTTTCGCTGCGGTCTGCTGCGTCGCACTAACTTGCCTACAAGTACATCCGCAACTCCTCCCCCCTCGGCCGGGGATTGGCCGGATTCCGTCGTTTCAATTTGAAACCCAGCGCACGGGACAGAAAGGCGCCTTTTGATTGGTCCCCGACGGGAGAAGCCAAAACAGCACGTTTTCTGTCTCGCCTGAACGCGGATTGGTTAATGGCGGGCAGGGGTTTTAAACAACAGGGCGCCAAATGTTCTTTTTTTTGTTTTGTTCATTAAAAAAAGTAACAATGAGGTTTCGTCGTCATCGGCTGTTAAGACTTTACCAGACGTTTTGAGCATTTCCTCTTTAGACAACAGCTTGTACTTTAGCTTTTACTACTCTACGTATAAAATACTATACGGTCTGATTCCCAGAACCCCCAAAAAGTCTGCTATAGAGTGTTTTCTATTCGAGCTGGAATGTCCTCCCGGTAACAGTTAGACATAATAATAATAATATATTTTATTTTTAAAAGCACTTTACATTGAACAAACAATCTCAAAGTGCTACAGTGCATTTAAAAAAACAAAGCTGGAACAACAAAGTGGTTATAGAGCGTTTTGTTTTGGAGCTCCAGTACTATGGAATGCCCTCCCGGTAACAGTTAGAGATGCTACCTCAGTAGAAGCATTTAAAGGCCTACTGAAATGAATTTTTTAAATTTAAACGGGGATAGCAGATCCATTCTATGTGTCATACTTGATAATTTCGCAATATTGCCGTATTTTTGCTGAAAGGATTTAGTAGAGAACCAAGCCTTGCCTGTACCGGAAGTAGCGTGACGTCACAGGTTGAAAGGCTCCTCACATTTCCCCATTGTTTACAATACAGCGAGAGCGATTCGGACCGAGAAAGTGACGATTACCCCATTCATTTGAGCGAGGATGAAAGATTTGTGGATGAGGAACGTGAGAGTGAAGGACTACAGTGCAGTGCAGGACGTGTCTTTTTTCGTTCTGACCGTAACTTAGGTACAAGGGTTCATTGGATTCCACACTTTCTCCTTTTTCTATTGTGAATCACGGATTTGTATTTTAAACCACCTCGGATACTATATCCTCTTGAAAATGAGAGTCGAGAACGCGAAATGGACATTCACAGTGACTTTTATCTCCACGACAATACATCGGCGAAGCTCTTTAGCTACGGAGCTAACGTGATAGCATTGTGCTTAAATGCAGATAGAAACAAAATAAATAAACCCCTGACTGGAAGGATAGACATAAAATCAACAATACTATTAAACCATGGACATGTAAATACACGGTTAATGCTTTCCAGCCTGTCGAAGCTTAACAATGCTGTTGCTAACGACGCCATTGAAGCTAACTAAGCTACGGGACCTCACAGAGCCATGCTAAAAACATTAGCTAACCACCTACGCCAGCCAGCCCTCATCAACACCCGTGCTCACCTGCGTTCCAGCGATCGACGGAGCGACGAAGGACTTCACCCGATCATCGATGCGGTCGGCCGCCCGGAGACGGAGGAAGTCAAGGTGAGGTCGGCAGCTAGCGCATCTGCTATCCATCTCAAAGTCCTCCTGGTTGTGTTGCGGTAGTCCGCCGCTAATACACCGATCCCACCTACAGCTTTCTTCTTTGCAGTCTTCATTGTTCATTAAACAAATTGCAAAAGATTCACCAACACAGATGTCCAGAATACTGTGGAATTATGTGGTGAAAACAGAGCTTTTTGTATTGGATCCAATGGGGTCCGAATACTTCCGTTCACTACGTGACGTCACGCGCAAACGTCATCATACCGATACGTTTTCAACCGTAAGTTTCTCTGGAAATTTAAAATTGCACTTTATAAGTTAACCCGGCCATATTGGCATGTGTTGCAATGTTAAGATTTCATCATTGATGTATAAACTATCAGACTGCGTGGTCGGTAGTAGTGGCTTTCAGTAGGCCTTTAAGTCCCATCTTAAAACTCATTTGTAAATGCTAGCCTTTTAAATAGACCCCCCTTTTAGACCAGTTGATCTGTTGTGTTAGATCCAATATGGACTGGACTTTCACTGATATGTTGGATCCACTATGGACGGGACTTTCACAATATTATGTCAGACCCACTTGACATCCATTGCTTTCGGTCTCCCCTAGAGGGGGGTGGGGGGTTACCCACATATGCGGTCCTCTCCAAGGTTTCTCATAGTCATTAACATCGACGTCCCACTGGGTTGTGAGTTTTTCCTTGCCCTTATGTGGGCTCTGAACCGAGGATGTCGTTGTGGCTTGTGCAGCCCTTTGAGACACTTGTGATTTATTGTGTATATTGTAGCATCCCGGAAGAGTTAGTGCTGCAAAGGGTTCTGGGTATTTGTTCTGTTGTGTTTGTTGTGTTACAGTGCAGATGTTCTCTCGAAATGTGTTTGTCATTCTTGTTTGGTGTGGGTTCACACAGTGTGGCGTATATTTCTAACAGTGTAAAAGTTGTTTATACGGCTACCCTCAGTGTAACCTGTATCGCTGTTGATTAAGTATGCATGGCATTCACATGTTTGTGCATACAGACGCCGCACATATTTTGTGATCGGGCCGGCACTTTGTTAGAATGGATGAAAAGCAGACGTGACGGCAGTTCGTAGTCGACGTTAAAGGCAGTGCCTTTAAGGCACGTCCCCAAGACTGTGGTCCCAGCGGACTACGAGATATAATGACTGATGAACACCTTCGTTGGATAATGAAGGTTGCCTCAGCTCAAAGCCTGAGCCCTGACATTAATGAACTAGCATCCCAGAAAAGATGCCAGGTATTTGGCTTGGACACATCAGATTAGATCAGTGTGTTGCAAACTGAGCAGTTTAAAGTCCTGAATGGTTGGTTTATTCATTGTGATTTTATTTTCAAATTTATTAAAAAGTTAATGTTGATATTTACCTCAGAAGGCTGCAAATAGAAAAGAGGCATTCAATTTTTATTTAAATTGTATTTGATATGTCATTGATATTTTTTAATTATTATTATTATTATTTGAAACTCGATTTTGCATGTCACTATAAAGTTATATAAGCCTTGCTTGTTCAATATTCAATGCAAAACTTGTTTGGGTCCCTATTAAAAGGTTAATTTGTTCAACCTTGGCCTGCGGCTTTGTTCAGTTTTAAATTTTGGCCCACTCTGTATTTGAGTTTGACACCCCTGGGTTAGAATGTCTGCCCTGAGATCGGTAGGTTGTGAGTTCAAACCCCGGCCGAGTCATACCAAAGACTAAAAAAATGGGACCCATTACCTCCCTGCTTGGCACTTACCATGAATTGATTAACGTGGACCCCGACTTAATTAAGTTGAAAAACTTATTCGGGTGTTACCATTTAGTGGTCAATTGTACGGAATATGTACTGTACTGTGCAATCTATCAATAAATGTTTCAATCAATCAATCAGTCAAACTCAGCATCAAGGGTTGGAATCGGGGGTTAAATCACCAAAAATGATTCCTGGGCGCGGCCACTGCTGCTGCTCACCTCCCAGAGGGTGATCAAGGGTGATGGGTCAAATGCAGAGAATAATTTTGCCACGCCTCGTGTGTGTGTGTGACAATCATTGGTACTTTAAATTGAACTTTAAATAGCTGCCCCCAACAAGTAAAATAAATAGTAAAATTAAATAAAAACTAGAATGGTAAATGGTAAATGGGGTTGTACTTGTATAGCGCTTTTCTACCTTCAAGGTACTCAAAGCGCTTTGACACTATTTCCACATTCACCCATTCACACACTGATGGCGGGAGCTGCCATGCAAGGCCCTAACCACGACCCATCAGGAGCAAGGGTGAAGTGTCTTGCTCAAGGACACAACGGACGTGACGAGTTTGGTAGAAGGTGGGGATTGAACCAGGAACCCTCAGGTTGCTGGCACGGCCACTCTCCCAACCTAATAGCTCGAACTAGCACACATACATGTAACAAAAGGCTTTTTAAAAAAGAAGGGTTTTTAAGCGGGCAGCACGGTGATACAGGGGTTAGTGCGTCTGCCTCACAATACGAAGGTCCTGGGTTCGATCCTGCGCTCGGGAGTTTGCATGTTCTCCCCGTGACTGCGTGGGTTCCCTCCGGGTACTCTCGGCTTCCTCCCACCTCCAAAGACATGCACCTGGGGATAGGTTGATTGGCAACACTAAATTGGCCTTAGCGTGTGAATGTTGTCTGTCTATCTTTGTTGGCCCTGTGATGAGGTGGCGACTCGTCCAGGGTGTACCCCCGCATTCCGGCCGATTGCAGCTGAGATAGGCTCCAGCACCCCCCGCGACCCCGAAAGGGATAAGCCGTAGAAAATGGATGCATGGATGGAGGGTTTTTAAGCCTTTTTTAAAAGCATCCACAGTCTGTGGTGCCCTCAGGTGGTCAGGGAGAGCGTTCCACAGACTGGGAGCGGCGGAGCAGAAAGCCCGGTCTCCCATGGTTCGGAGCTTTGTCCTCGGAGGTTGGAGGAGGTTAGCCTGTCCGGAGCGGAGGTGTCGTGTGGAGGATTTGGGGGTGAGCAGTTCTTTGAGGTAGAGGGGGGCATTTCCATGGAGGCACTGGTAAGTTAGTAGGGATACTTTGTATTAAATCTTGAGTGGAACAGGAAGCCAGTGAAGGGATTTGAGAACCGGTGTGATGTGGCCGTGTTTCCGCACTCTCATCAGGATCCTAGCAGCACTATTTTGTATGTACTGCAGCTTCTGGTTGTTCTCTCTGGGGATCCCGACAAGAAATGAGTTGCAGTAGTCTAGCCTGGAGGAAACAAAGGCTACCTCAGTAGAAGCATTTAAAGTCCTGTCGTCGTATTCGTTTAATCTGGAGCCAGAAGATGTTTAAAGAGGACACGATGCATTAACTTAAAAACAGAAGTATTTATTCCCTATTGGATACAATTCTAATACAATTTGTCTGAGCGCTATCTGTCCCTAGTAGCATTCAATACGCCGACTTACACAGGGCTGTCTGGAGGCGCCCTCCCCCTCGCGCTCTTACAATATGTATCACAATGTATGAATATGCGATGAGGTGTCTGCGTGGAATCGTCCTCTGACTTCTCTTTCCTGGAATCCGACTTCATATCTGGTGTTGTCCTTCAGACCTCGGCGAAGAAACCACATCAACAGTAGCAAAAATGTGGACGATAAGAGTGAATGTGCCTGTGCTTGAACTTGGACCCAGTTCCAACTGGAACTTAGAGGATATGATTAGTTGCACGGCCTATTCTAAGCATATATATATTAAACATTTCTTAATCACTTCATCCTTCATATTATATCCCAACATAATCATCATCATCGGCGGTCACTCGAACGAGTATGACGATCCTCCTGGTAGGGGTGTATCCCTTCATGGAGGATGCCTGTGCGTGACTTTGTTTTACGTGGGGAGACTGGTGCACAGACAGTCACCACACGATCCTTGACAGACTCGGGTCAGGGTCTAGTGGCATGCAGCCTTCTTCCGCCATCGCAGCCGTTGTGGTTCTTAAAACTACCGTCTTCCGCCTGCTCCGCCGTTGAGGTCTTCACCGTATCTCTGGCCATGGGGCAGTCAGGCACTAGGCCTTTGCCAAGGGCCACCTGGGGTAACAGTAGTAAAGGGGTTAACCTCCTAGTGCCCCCAAGACCCCATAGAGGAGCCTCCACTGCCGGACGCACTTTAACGTCATGCCCAGGACACCCCAACATAATATATCCCAACAGTCCCATCTTAAAACTCATTTGTATACTCTAGCCTTTAAATAGACCCCCTTTTAGACCAGTTGATCTGCCGTCTCTTTTCTGCTCCACGCAGGAGAGGGGGGACACAGATTAGGTGACCAAAGATGACACGCTAGCTGTTCAAAGTCGGGACCCGGGGTGGATCACTCATCTGTGCATCAGTTGGGGACGTCTCAGTGCCGCTGACTTGTCTCCACTCAAGATGAGTGGCCCCACTATGGACTGGACTCTCAAACTATTATCTAGATCCACTCGACGTCCATTGCACCGGTCGCCCAGGGGAGGGTCCCCACATCTGCGGTCCCCTCCGAGGTTTCTCATTGTATCCCATTGGGTTGAGTTTTTTCTTGCCCTGATGTGGGATCTGAGCCGAGGATGTCGTTGTGGCTTGTGCAGCCCTTTGAGACACTCTTGATTTAGGGCTATATAAATAAACTTTGATGGATTGATATATGTAGAAAATTATTTTTATAACATGCCAGTAATTCAGGTAATGCTTTATCTTGGTTTTATTTCAATAGGAGTGACAATATGATAGATCAAAAACAGTTCGGCCATTTATGCCTTGACTCACATATGAACTTTTAGCTGTTTGCAAATGCACCAAATCGTTGAATTTCAATAAATAAAGGGTTTGTATGTTCTCTATATCCAACATTATGTATTATTCTAATTGATCTTTTTTTGTAACAAATTTGTAGTTGTTTCCCCATATTTCTACACAATAACTCAGATATGTAACACTAGTGAGCAGTAGAGAATATGAAGTGATTTTTGGTCAAAAACATATTTTGCTTTATTCATTATTGACGTGTTTCTTGCTACTTTATGTTGTATATTCTTTACATGAGATTTCCAGTCTATTTAATCATCTATTATTACACCCAAAAATATGTTTTATTTCACCCTTTCAATACACCGTCTATTTGTAATTGTGTTTGACTTTCTCTTCTACTGTTACCAAATAGCATCATTTTAGTCTTACTGAGAGTCAAAGATAGTCTGTTTTTGTCAAACCATCTTTTTAATTTGTTCATTTCTTCTGTTATTATTTGTATAAGCTTCTGTGTGTTCTCTCCTGAACACTTTGTCACTGTAGTTTTTGTGTGGGACTCACTTTAACACACTCATTCAAATGGTATTTATGCGGTTATTGTAAGCCATTTTTCATTGTTTTGGCAGGGTTGGACCGGATGTGACGTAACGCGCCATCATCGTGGAGCCGGAAGTGTGTGTGTGTGTGATTCAAGGGGAGAATGACGTGACAGTTTATAAAAGAAAAGTGCCTTTTTGGTTCGCTGCTCAATTTCAAACCCTAAGTTACATTATTATTGATACTTTTGTGTATTGTACACTCAACTAGCAGTGCGTTATCTTTGTTTATATTCACCATCTGTAACGTAGTAGTTTCCATTTAAGACTGCTGAGCCGTTTGTTCGTGTTTCTGTCCTGTAAAACAAATAGTAAATTATTAAATAACGTTAGTTTTGTTTGTAATGTTCGAAATTAAATGTTACCGAAATATAAAGACTACAAAAAGAATACCATGGTAACAGCAGGATGCCGTAAAGCAAGTTGACAAGAAGTGACGTGTTCTTTGCCGCATGTACCCTCTTCGAGTAGATTGTGCGCATGCGTGGACCGGTTGCGTACTGACAGGAGCCACGACACTGAAGAGAAAGAGTTGATTGAGATTGGTAGTGAAATCCTGGATAAAAGAGCGACAAACCTCGGGAAGAGGCGAGGATTAACTGCGTGCATCGGAGGAAACGACGAGTCTGTGTGTTAACTATTTTTGGGAGAATCAAGATGGGTGAAGTGTCGGTGGACTCCAGCACACTTTGTCTATTTGACGTTGACGGCACTCTGACGGCTGCAAGACAGGTAAACAATGACTGAAATACTACCTGTTGTTTTATGAAAACTATCATTAATATCTGCAACGTAGACACTATTTACAGTATTTTCTGTGAGGTACTTGGGCAGCCAATGATCCCACTCGGGAAGTTCAATCCAATGTTTTAACAATTCAGAATAAGATTATAATTGTATTACCCTATTTATAATTACAATAAAGTTTAATGCAACCGTTTATCACAAGCTTAATGCTGGAAATGTCTGTAGTTTGGAGAAATAGAAAATTGATTAAACTATGTCTGATGTCTACGGTGGCCGAAAGGGGCAAACGCGCTGCAAAGTCCAAAACACGTGTGTATGTTTTGGCACCAAATCAATACAAACATTGAAAAAACACGCAGCTTCACAAAACACATGCAACTTAACAAACACATGCAACTTAACAAACACATGCAACTTAACAAGCACATGCAACTTAACAAGCACATCCAACTTAACAAAACACTGCAACTTCGCAAAACACATGCAACTTTACAAAATACATGAAGCTTTACAAAACATATGCTTGCAACTTTACAAACACATGCATGCAACTTTACAAAACACATTCATGCAACTTTACAAACACATGCATGCAACTTTACAAAACACATGCATTCAACTTCAAAAAACGCATGCATGTAACTTTACACAACACATGCATGCAACTTCACAAAACACATGCATGCAACTCCACAAAAACAGAAGCCTGCAACTGTACAAAACACATGCATGCAACTTAACAAAACACATGCATGCAACTTAACAAAAACACATGCATGCAACTTTACAAAAAACATGCATGAATCTTTACAAAACACATGCATGCAACTTTACAAAAACAGATGCATCCAACTGTACAAAAAACATGCATGCAACTGTACAAAAACAGATGCATCCAGCTGTACAAAAAACATGCATGCAACTGTACAAAAACAGATGCATCCAACTTTACAAAAAAATATGCATGCAACTTTACAAAACACATGCATGCAACTTTACAAAACACATGCATGCAACTTTACAAAACACATGCATGCAACTTTACACAACACATGCATGCAACTTCACAAAACACATGCATGCAACTCCACAAAAACAGAAGCCTGCAACTGTACAAAACACATGCATGCAACTTAACAAAACACATGCATGCAACTTAACAAAAACAGATGCATGCAACTTTACAAAAAACATGCATGAATCTTTACAAAATACATGCATGCAACTTTACGAAAACAGATGCATCCAACTGTACAAAAAACATGCATGCAGCTGTACAAAAACAGATGCATCCAGCTGTACAAAAAACATGCATGCAACTGTACAAAAACAGATGCATCCAACTTTACAAAAAAATATGCATGCAACTTTACAAAACACACGCATGCAACTTTACAAAACACATGCATGCAACTTCACAAAACACATGCATGCAACTTTACAAACACATGCATGCAACTTCACAAAACACATGCATGCAACTTTACAAACACATGCATGCAACTTTACAAAACACATGCATGCAACTTCACAAAACACATGCATGCAACTTTACAAACACATGCATGCAACTTTACAAACACATGCATGCAACTTCACAAAACACATGCATATAACTTTACAAAACACATGCATGCAACTTTACAAACACATGCATGCAACTCTACAAAACACATGCATGCAACTGTACAAAACACACGCATGCAACTTTACAAAAACAGCTGCCTGCAACTGTACAAAAAACATGCATGAAAGTTTACAAAACACATGCATGCAACTTTACAAAAACAGATGCATGCAACTGTACAACAAACATGCATGCAACTTAACTAATGAGTTGTGTTTTCCCTCGCATAGCATCTGTTTTGGGGGTATGTGTGTATTTTGGATGTTTGCCCCGCACTTGTGAGTTGTGTATTATGCAATAACTTGTGTTACTGTTATTATAAGCACTCACACAACCAAACTACTTTTAGCGGCGCGGTGATAACGGAGAGTTAACTATAGCTTGTGTGGCTATGTTGGCATCACCGGCTGGTGAGCTGCTTTCTCGCCTGGGTGCTCGTGAAAGTTTATTCTAGCTCATTAATAATGCCACAATGGAAACAAGCCTTTTGGCTTTTTGTGCCATCAATTTGCATTTTTAAAGCATTACATGGATTCAATTCTTTAAGATGTCAATAAACTTCTCAATCAATCAAAGCTCTCACCTGGATAGTAGAAGGATGAGGACATAATCCGACAAGTTAGTCAACTTTGTGGCTATAATTTGAGTTATAGCAGGCGAAGTAGAACATCGTGTTTCAGCAAGATTGCTTGTAAACCACCAAAACCATGGACCCGCCTCATTTAAAACTGTTTTGTTTATATTTTTGCTGGGTGGTTGGCGGTTGCTATCATTTATACCCTGCGCAGTTAGACAATCACATTAAATGACACCTCAATATTAACTTATATTCTCACAGACGCATGACTTTAAGTGGAGTAACAGTTTCAACTGTGCAATATGGCAGCTATCTTTTATATCTTAAAATCAACCCCATTGATTCAATGGTAATATCTATTACCTGCCTGAATATACTCGCGGGTGAGTCAGTTTACTGTGAATGTTCACTGTTTGGATTGTTTTAAGTCCCTTTGTGTATATGTTATTAATAATATGTTATTCGCATGTGAATAATGCTGTATAATAGACTGTAGTTATATTATTCACATGTGAATAATGCTGTATAATAGACTGCATTTATATTATTCACATGTGAATAATGCTGTATAATAGACTGTATTTATATTATTCACATGTGAATAATGCTGTATAATAGACTGTATTTATATTATTCACATGTGAACAATGCTGTATAATAGACTGTATTTATATTATTCACATGTGAATAATGCTGTATAATAGACTGTATTTATATTATTCACATGTGAATAATGCTGTATAATAGACTGTATTTATATTATTCACATGTGAATAATGCTGTATAATACTGTATTTATGTTATTCACATGTGAACAATGCTGTATAATAGACTGTATTTATATTATTTACATGTGAATAATGCTGTATAATAGACTGCATTTATATTATTCACATGTGAATAATGCTGTATAATAGACTGTATTTATATTATTCACATGTGAATAATGCTGTATAATAGACTGTATTTATATTATTCACATGTGAATAATGCTGTATAATAGACTGTATTTATATTATTCACATGTGAATAATGCTGTATGATAGACTGTATTTATATTAGTGACATGTGAATAATGCTGTATAATAGACTGTATTTATATTATTCACATGTGAATAATGCTGTATAATAGACTGCATTTATATTATTTACATGTGAATAATGCTGTATGATAGACTGTATTTATATTATTCACATGTGAATAATGCTGTATAATAGACTATTTATATTATTCACATGTGAATAATGCTGTATAATAGCCTGTATTTATATTATTCACATGTGAATAATGCTGTATGATAGACTGTATTTATATTATTCACATGTGAATAATGCTGTATGATAGACTGTATTTATATTAGTCACATGTGAATAATGCTGTATTATAGACTGTATTTATATTATTCACATGTGAATAATGCTGTATAATAGACTGTATTTATATTATTCACAGGTGAATAATGCTGTATAAATAGACTGTATTTATATTATTCACATGTGAATAATGCTGTATAATAGACTGTATTTATATTATTCACAGGTGAATAATGCTGTATAAATAGACTGTATTTATATTATTCACATGTGAATAATGCTGTATAATAGAATGTATTTATATTATTCACATGAAAAAAATACCGAAGTGTTTATTGTGAGCGAACTGTGGTGCTAAATTTCCCCCAGGGATCAATAAAGTACTTTCTATTCTATTCTATTTAAAGGGGTGGCGGTTATCATTAAGAACTGGTGAACAGGAATCACATTACAGACATTCTCTTTTGCTTGCATGCATGTGCAAGACCCAATGTGCATTTGACATTATTTTGTGTTAGAATTACTCAGGTTAATGCGGCTGGAGGCATAATTGTCTGCTCTTGTATTTTCATGATATGAAAAACATTACTTAAAGGTTAACTGAAAAATAAGCATCTCATTAAAGATTGAAGACTTGCATTGATAACTCACAGCGAGTTGTGCTAACATCTATTCCTGTGTCACATTTTCAGCCTATAACTCCTGGGATGTCCACGTTCATTGATAAGTTGAAGACTCGGGTTCGTGTCGGGGTGGTCGGAGGGTCCGACCTCTGTAAAATCAAAGAGCAACTTGGAGATGACGGTGAGACCCAGCATGACACAGTGTGAAGCCGCTCTTCTGAGTTAAAGGGGACTTAAGATAAATCTGCAGTGCAATCACATCATTTCCCTGCTGTGGGATAAAGAAAGTCTTTCCTGTCCTATCCTAAAATGTTGAATATTCACTCGTGGTAAACAATGCTTAAGTGTCAAATCATAAGGTTCATGTATTTTGGTGTGGTCAATAAACCTTAAAGGCACTGCCTTTGCGTGCCGACCCAATCACATAATATCTATGGCTTTTCACACACACAAGTGAATGCCATGCATACTTGGTCAACAGCCATGCAGGTCACACTGAGGGTAGACGTATAAACAACTTTAACACTGTTACAAATATGCGCCACACTGTGAACCCACACCAAACAAGAATGACAAACACATTTCGGGAGAACACCCGCACTGAACACAACATAAACACAACAGAACAAATACCCAGAACCCCTTGCAGCCCTAACTCTTCCGGGATGCTACAATATACACCCCCGCTAACCCCTATCCCCTCCACCCCCAACCCCGCCCACCTCAACCTCCTCATGCTCTCTCAGGGAGAGCATGTCCCAAATTCCAAGCTGCTGTTTTGAGGCATGTTAAAAAAAATAATGCACTTTGTGACTTCAATAATAAATATGGCAGTGCCATGTTGGCATTTTTTTTTTCCATAACTTGAGTTGATTTATTTTGGAAAACCTTGTTACATTGTTTAATGCATCCAGCGGGGCATCACAACAAAATTAGGCATAATAATGTGTTAATTCCACGACTGCATATATCGGTATCGGCTGATATCAGAATCTGTATTTAAGAGTTGGACAATATCGGAATATCGGCAAAAAAGCCATTATCGGACATCTCTTATTGCCATCATATTGCAGTTTGCACTTATCGCTTATGTTTGACTGCCATCTACTGGTCACACTTATCATTATACCATGTACCAAATAAAATAGTGGGTAAGCTCAACCAAACATATTCCTTACATTCGGCGCACTGGGTTATAAGGCGCACTGTTGAATGTTGAGGGGAAAAAAAATATTTTAAGTGCGCCTTATAGTCGGGAAAATACAGTATTATTGACTTCCTTTTGACCAAAAAATGTATGTATGTAAGAGAATAAGGGACAAGTTTATGTATTGTGTTGCTATTGTCAATAGCACTTTCCATAAATAAATATTGGTAGTTACAGTTAATACATGTGATTGGTGTTGGCCGATTCCACTCATTGACGATCGGAATCCACAACATGAAACCCTAATCGAGGCATGTGCTGACTTTAGTGACATACTACTAATAGTTGCTCAACTTCAAGACAGCTCATGGACTTACCATGAATTGATTAACGTGGACCCCGACTTAAACAAGTTGAAAAACTTATTCGGGTGTTACCATTTAGTGGTCAATTGTACGGAATATGTACTGTACTGTGCAATCTACTAATAAAAGTGTCAATCAATCAAAAAAAACCCACCTCTGCTTTGTGTCTGCAAACAGTCATCCAGAAGGTGGACTATGTGTTTGCAGAGAATGGTCTCGTGGCCTACAAGGAGGGACAGTTACTTTCTGTTCAGGTAAGACATTGTCCTCACCTTCATCCTGTGCACAGGGCAGGTATATTTACCGTATTGTTCTTAGTCCATCCAGGCCCACATGGGAGAAGACGTACTACAAGAATTGATCAACTTCTGTCTCAACTACATGGCCAAGATTAAACTGCCCAAAAAGAGGTAGTCATTCCACTCATCCATGCAGTGTTCTTCACACAAGTCACCTTGTTGAGTGTCATTTTACGAGTAAAAAAAATCTCAGTTGTGCATTGGTTAAGGCAGGGGTGTCAAAGTTAGGCCCCGTGGGCCAGATCCGGCCCGCGAATGAATTATCTATGATATTTGATTAGTTTTATGAATAACTGCAAAATCAATAGTCTTAAGATTTTCATAACAGAAGAGCGCTGCTGTTTTTAGGAATCTGCTATAAGAATAATGTTTTTAAGGACCTACCAAGTCAAAGATCTTCTACGTCAGTGGTCCCCAACCTTTTTGTAGCTGGGGACCGGTCAACGCTTGAAAATTTGTCCCACGGACCAGGGGGTGGGGGTGTTTTTTTTTGTTGTTTTTTTTTTTTTTCCATAAAGAAATACAATCATGTGTGCTTACGGACTGTATCCCTGCAGACTGTATTGATCTATATTGATATGTAATGTATATATTGTGTTTTTTATGTTGATTTAATTAAAAAAAAAAAAAATATATATATATATATATATTTTTTTTAAATACCAATCGGTCCGCGGACCGGTGGTTGGGGACCACTGTTCTACGTGACGAGAACAACAAGCTGTTTATTAGGAATAACTGCAGAAACACTAGTCTAAGATATTTCCTATGACGAGAGCGCTTTACTGATTTTAAGATTTTCCTACCAAAACGCTTGATTTTAAGATTTTGCTACCAAAACGTTTGTCAAAGATCTTCTATATGACAGGACACAGGAGTCCTCTGCCATTTTTAGTAACTGCCTAGACCAGGGATGTCAAAGTCAAGGCCCTAGGGCCAGATCCGGCCCGCGAATGAATGATCTATGGTCCCCGGGATGATATTTGATTAGTATTATGAGTAACTGCAAAATCAATAGTCTTAAGATTTTCATAAAAGAAGAGTGCTGCTGTTTTTAGGAATCTGCTTTAAGAACAATGTTTTTAAGGACCTACACTGCAAAAACTGAAATCTAAGTAAGATTAAATATCTCAAATAAGGGTGATATTTGCTTATTTTCTGACTGATGAGATAATTCTTCTCACTAAGCAGATTTTATGTTAGAGTGTTTTACTTGTTTTAAGTGTTTTGCTCCTAAATGATCTCAGTAAGATATTACAGCTTGTTGCTGAGATTTGATGACCTATATTGAGTAAAACATGGTTGAAACTAGAATATCAACTGTTGCAAAGCTGTGTCATCAACACTCACAAGTACAAAACTACTTTTTTAAAGTAATCATTTCTTATTTCAAGCATGAAAAAAAAGAAATCATGACTTTGACACAATTGTGTCTCATAATTAAAACAGATGACAGCCAAATGGACTTTGCTGTCTTATTTTCAATGAAACAATAGAAAATAGGTACTCATATAGTAGTACACTTGTTATTAGTGAGAATATACTTATTTTAAGGTATTTTTGGGTTCATTGAGGTTAGCTGATTTTACTTGTTTTGGAAAGTCTTGACAAGCCAAATTTTCTTGTTCTTTTGGCAGATAATTTTGCTTAGTTCAAATAAAATAGCCCTAATTTTTGTATTTTTTTGCTTGTTTTTGGACACTGAATTTTTGCAGTGTACCAAGTCAAAGATCTTCTACATGACAAGAACAACAAGCTATTTATTAGGAATAACTGCAAAAACCCTAGTCTAAGATATTTCCTATGACGAGAGCGCTTTGCTGATTTTAAGATTTTGCTACCAAAACGTTTGTCAAAGATCTTCTATATGACAGGACACAGGAGGCCTCTGCCATTTTTAGTAACTGCCTAGACCAGGGATGTCAAAGTCAAGGCCCTAGGGCCAGATCCGGCCCGTGAATGAATGACCTATGGCCCCCGGGATGATATTTGATTAGTATTATGAATAACTGCAAAATCAATAGTCTTAAGATTTTCATAAAAGAAGAGTGCTGCTGTTTTTAGGAATCTGCTATAAGAACAATGTTTTTAAGGACCTACACTGCAAAAACTGAAATCTAAGTAAGATTAAGTATCTCAAATAAGGGTGATATTTGCTTATTTTCTGTCTGATAAGATCATTCTTCTCACTAAGCAGATTTTATGTTAGTTTTACTTGTTTTAAGGGTTTTGCTCCTAAATGATCTCAGTAAGATATTACAGCTTGTTGCTGAGATTTGATGACCTATATTGAGTAAAACATGCTTGAAACTAGAATATCAACTGTTGCAAAGCTGTGTCATCAACACTCACAAGTATAAAAGTACTTTTTTAAAGTAATCATTTCTTACTTCAAGCATGAAAAAAAAAAGAAATCGTGACTTTGACGCAATTGTGTCTCATATTTAAAACAGATGACAGCCAAATGGACTTTGCTGTTTTATTTTCAATGAAACAATAGAAAATAGGTACTCATATAGTAGTACAGTTGTTATTAGTGAGAATATACTTATTTTAAGGTATTTTTGGGTTCATTGAGATTAGCTAATTTTACTTGTTTTGGAAAATCTTGACAAGCCAAATTTTCTTGTTCTATTAGCAGATAATTTTGCTTAGTTCAAATAAAATACCCCTCATTTTTGTAGGTTTTTTTTTTTTTTTTTTAACACTGAATTTTTGCAGTGTACCTAGTCAAAGATCTTCTATGTGACAAGCACAACAAGCTGTTTATTAGGAATAACTGCAAAAACACTGGTCTAAGATATTTGCTGATTTTAATATTTTTCTACCAGAACGCTTGTCAAAGATCTTCTATAAGACAGGACTCAGGAGGCCTCTGCCATTTTTAATAACTGCCTAGACCAGGGATGTCAAAGTCAAGGCCCTAGGGCCAGATCCGGCCCGCGAATGAATTATCCATGGATGATATTTGATTAGTATTAGAACCGGCCCGCAGGCCACAGCCTCCTGCTGCTGTTTTGCACGCACCAATACCCCATCAGTGTTGGTGCTAGGAATTTTCAAAATGTGGTCCCAGAGACCCCATTAAGTCATAGAAATGGGGTCCCACTTTTTTGTAAGCATTTTGAAAAACAAATGATAAATGTATGCATCATCCTGTTATATTCTCTATATTGTGTTTTAGAAAAGGGTTGTCATAAACGCTACTTACCGTATTTCCTTGAATTGCCGCCGGGAATATAGTATTCGCCTGCCTAGAATTACAGACGGGTCAAACTCGTTTCGCAAAATAATTAGCGCATGCTTGGCACTTCCGCCGGGTCAAACTCGTTTCGCAAAATAATTAGCATATGCCTATAATTTCCGCCGGGTCAAACTCGGCACGTCACGAGTGACACTTCCCCTGTCATCATTTTTAAAATGGAGGAAGCTGATTTCAGTAATTTGAAATCGCATAAAGGGAAGAAAAATATCAATATTGCGTGTGTGAAATATGAGTCATTAAATGACTCCCGCCTCCTGGTGGTAGAGGGCGCTAGTGATCCTTCTAACGACTACCGGTACTGCAGAAGACCGGTGCTGCAGAAGAAGACAACAAGCAGCAACAAGGAAGCGATCGTTTGCTTGCACTTTTAACATGGAGGATTACATATCTAAAATAAAACAGTTTTCTAAACTGGACTTTCAATCGAAGCAGGAGGTAATAATTAAAGGAATATCTCCATCGAGACAGAGAGACTTTTAAAACTGAAGAAAGATAAGGAAGACTTCTATAAACAAGTTATCGATGCTTTTGGTCAGAAGGAGCTGTGCATGGACTCATTTACAAGTAAAGGTAAGACCATAATAAAGTTTTTTTTAATTAAATGTGCTTTTCATGATAAGGTAAGCGCCGGAGTGAGAAGAGGTTTTAAAATAATTAGCGCATGCTTGCCTATCCCGCATGCTTTTGGTAAGCGCAGGAGTGAGAAGAGGTTTTAAATTAATTAGCGCCCCGGCGGCTATTCAAGGAAATACGGTAATTCCTTAAAAAAATAATACAAAAGAAAACACATTTTTATGCATATGTAATTGTATTCAATTATAAACATTCATTCACTTTCTTCTTCATGGATCTAAACTCTACCGCTGCAGGTATTTTTTTTCGATATTTTTATTGTAATATTTTCATAATGTGTTTGTTCTATTTTTGGCCTAAGTAACACAAAGAAAACAATCTGAAGTTGTCTTTATTTTTTTAGTTTTAATGCCATGATTTTAATAGTCCGGTCCCGCGTGTGCACAGATTTTTCCTCCACGCGGGCCCCTGAGCTAAAATGAGTTTGACACCCCTGGGTTAAGGCGAACGGAGATGAATTCTGCTCTGTTATTCTCACAGGGGCACATTCGTTGAATTTCGCAATGGCATGTTGAACATTTCCCCAATTGGACGCAGTTGCACGCAGGAGGAAAGGAATGAGTTCTATGAGCTGGACCAGGTAAGGTAGCCCTTCAACACAGGACACCATGTGTTAACAAATGCATCATTTCCGCCTCCACACAAAGTGATTGAGTTAAAAAAGTCACAGCCAGAAACAGTGTAACGTTATCTTTGAATTACTGGCTTTGGGGTCTTTTAAAAGATGATGTCATTTTCAGAATCTGGCTTAAAAGTTTGCTCAAAGTAATATTTTTCAAACCAAAAACTACAACAAGAACACCACAGCTATCTTATGTTACCATTGGTGGTTTACCAGAATATATACTTTTTAAAGTATCTATATTACTCACAATTACTAATCGTATTGAAGACATATTCATTTTATTTGGTGTACACAGAAGGAGCGCATGAACATACACAAAAGCAGTCCAGGAGAAACAACTAACAATTTACAGTTTTATGTAGGGATGTCCGATAATGGCGTTTTTGCCGATATTGTCCAACTTTTAATTACCCATTCCGATATCAACCGATACCGATATACACTACCGTTCAAAAGTTTGGGGTCACCCAAACAATTTTGTGGAATAGCCTTCATTTCTAAGAACAAGAATAGACTGTCGAGTTTCAGATGAAAGTTCTCTTTTTCTGGCCATTTTGAGCGTTTAATTGACCCCACAAATGTGATGCTCCAGAAACTCAATCTGCTCAAAGGAAGGTCAGTTTTGTAGCTTCTGTAACGAGCTAAACTGTTTTCAGATGTGTGAACATGATTGCACAAGGGTTTTCTAATCATCAATTAGCCTTCTGATCCAATAAGCAAACACATTGTACCATTAAAACACTGGAGTGATAGTTGCTGGAAATGGGCCTCTATACACCTATGTAGATATTGCACCAAAAACCAGACATTTGCAGCTAGAATAGTCATTTACCACATTAGCAATGTATAGAGTGTATTTCTTTAAAGTTAAGACTAGTTTAAAGTTATCTTCATTGAAAAGTACAGTGCTTTTCCTTCAAAAATAAGGACATTTCAATGTGACCCCAAACTTTTGAACGGTAGTGTATACAGTCGTGGAATGAACACATTATTATGCCTAATTTTGTTGTGATGCCCCGCTGGATGCATTAAACAATGTAACAAGGTTTTCCAAAATAAATCAACTCAAGTTATGGAAAAAAAAAGGATTTTTTTTGCCTTATTTATTATTGAAGTCACAAAGTGCATTATTTTTTTTAACATGCCTCAAAACAGCAGCTTGGAATTTGGGACATCCTCTCCCTGAGAGAGCATGAGGAGGTTGATGTGGGGGGGAGGGGGGGGGGGGGGTAGCGGGGATGTATATTGTAGCGTCCCGGAAGAGTTAGTGCTGCAAGGGGTTCTGGGTATTTGTTCTGTTGTGTTTATGTTGTGTTACGGTGCGGATGTTCTCCCGAAATGTGTTTGTCATTCTTGTTTGGTGTGGGTTCACAGTGTGGCGCATGTTTGTAACAGTGTTAAAGTTGTTTTTACAGCAACCCTCAGTGTGACCTGTATGGCTGTTGACCAAGTATTCACTTGTGTGTGTGATAAGCCGTAGATATTATGTGATTGGGCCGGCACGCAAAGGCAGTGCCTTTAAGGTTTATTGGCGCTCTGTACTTCTCCCTACGTCCGTGTACACAGCGGCGTTTTAGAAAGTCATACATTTTACTTTTTGAAACCGATACCGATAATTTCCGATATTACATTTTAAAGCATTTATCGGCCGATAATATCGGCAGTCCGATATTATCAGAAATCCTTAGTTTTATATTGTTGTTATGATAGAATATATTCAACGATAGCCAACGCTAGCAATACAAAACTCTATTATTGGCTAAGAAAACATAAAGCTAATAATGTGCGTGCATGCGTACTGAAAAATGGAAACAGGCAGGAAGGATCCAGCACAAACTTTTGAGACAAGTTTGTGAGCATCACCTAATTAAACTACAGCAGTGACGTATTTAGTATGGATGTCAAAACATGTTTTTCTTTTTCGAATGAATCACGATTATTAATGTATTCAAAAATATTTTAAATCAATTTTGAAGAAAAAAAAATCTGTACTGTCCAGCCATTCAGGCAAATCATGTTGTTAATATACAGTCGTGGTCAAAAGTGTACATACACTTGTAAAGAACATCATGTCATGGCTGTCTTGAGTTTCCAATCATTTCTACAACTCTTATTTTTTTGTGATAGAGTGATTGGAGCACATACTTGTTGGTCACAAAAAACATTCATGAAGTTTGGTTCTTTTATGAATTTATTATGGGTCTACTGAAAATGTGAGCAAATGTGCTGGGTCAAAAGTATACATACAGCAATGTTAATATTTGCTTACATGTCCCTTGGCAAGTTTCACTGCAATAAGGCGCTTTTGGTAGCCATCCACAAGCTTCTGCTTGAATTTTTGACCACTCCTCTTGACAAAATTGGTGCAGTTCAGCTAAATGTGTTGGTTTTCTGACATGGACTTGTTTCTTCAGCATTGTCCACACGTTTAAGTCAGGACTTTGGGAAGGCCATTCTAAAACCTTAATTCTAGCATGATTTAGCCATTCCTTTACCACTTTTGATGTGTGTTTGGGGGTATATGTCCTGTTGGAACACCCAACTGCGCCCAAGACCCAACCTCCGGGCTGATGATTTTAGGTTGTCCTGAAGAATTTGGAGGTAATCCTCCTTTTTCATTGTCCCATTTAAAGCACCAGTTCCATTGGCAGCAAAACAGGCCCAGAGCATAATACTACCACCACCATGCTTGACGGTAGGCATGGTGTTCTTGGGATTAAAGGCCTCACCTTTTCTCCTCCAAACATATTGCTGGGTATTGTGGCCAAACAGCTCAATTTTTGTTTAATCTGACCACAGAACTTTCCTCCAGAAGGTCTTATCTTTGTCCATGTGATGTCAGAGTTGTAGAAATGATTGGAAACTCAAGACAGCCATGACATTATGTTCTTTACAAGTGTATGTACACTTTTGACCATGACTGTAGATGCCCATATCTGTTGTACAGATTTACTTAGAAAGGAGAAGTGTGGGATACTTCTCTTGTTGCCTTATTTGTATTTGACTTAATTCAATGTTTGGGTATAATAAACAAAACCAGTTTTCTTACAAATAATATAGCTCATGGAGAGAATGCCAAAAGTGTGCAAAGCAGTAATCAGAGCAAAGGGTGGCTATTTTGAAGAAACTAGAATATAAAACATGTTTTCAGTTATTTCACCTATTTTTGTCAAGTACATAACTCCACATGTGTTCATTCATAGTTATGATGGTTTAAGTGACAATCTACAATGTAAATAGTCATGGAAATAAAGAAAACGCATTGAATGAGAAGGTGTGTCCAAACTTTTGGCCTGTACTGTATATCACAAAAAACAAATTTTTGCAAACTAAAACTAATGTTGCAATAGAAGTATTAGTATAAGTGCTATATTTATTTGTAACATTTTTTGTCAAGAAAATAGTAATGAAAAACCCCGAGCAATGGTCAAGTATACTCGGAGCATTCAATCCATCGCAACTGGACTGTTTGCTTTGTCTTGGAAGACGTTTAATCCGAGTAGGCTTCCTCAGTTCGTGCTCATAGACTTAGATCAGTCAGTTCTAGTCTAGCGGCTGGTGCAAAAACCCAAATATTTATATTCCAAAAAACCAGGAGGGTGATTTTGCTCTATCGCAGTGAGAAAAACAAATGTTTTGATGCAAACGAGCAATCCTAACTGTCAAAGCCGACGACAGTCGTTAAAGTGTAAATTCCCCGCGTTAGCATTGAGGTATTGTGTGGCAGAACGATCGCTGTGGATCGACTACTACCGCTCCAAAATAGTCTGAATCCCCCGCGTAAGCATTCCATTCGCTTGTAAATAGAGATGTCTGATAATGGCTTTTTTGCCGATATTGTCCAACTCTTAATTACAGATTCCGATATCAACCGATACCGATATATACAGTCGTGGAATTAACACATTATTATGCCTAATTTTGTTGTGATGCCCCGCTGGATGCATTAAACAATGTAACAAGGTTTTCCAAAATAAATCAACTCAAGTTATGGAAAAAAAATGCCAACATGGCACTGCCATATTTATTATTGAAATCACAAAGTGCATTATTTTTTTTAACATGCCTCAAAACAGCAGCTTGGAATTTGGGAGCGGGGGGTTTATATTGTAGCGTCCCGGAAGACTTAGTGCTGCAAGGGGTTCTGGGTATTTGTTCTGTTGTGTTACGGTGCGGATGTTCTCCCGAAATGTGTTTGTCATTCTTGTTTGGTGTGGGTTCACAGCGTGGCGCATATTTGTAACAGTGTTAAAGTTGTTTATACGGCAACCCTCAGTGTGACTTGTATGGCTGTTGACCAAGTATGCGTTGCATTCACTTGTGTGTGTGAAAAGCCGTAGATATTATGTGACTGGGCCGGCACGCAAAGGCAGTGCCTTTAAGGTTTATTGGCGCTCTGTACTTCTCCCTACGTCCGTGTACACAGCGGCGTTTTAAAAAGTCATAAATGTTACTTTTTGAAACTGATACCGATAATTTCCGATATTACATTTTAAAGCATTTATCGGCCGATAATATCGGCAGTCCGATATTATCGGACATCTCTAGTTCATAGTTGTTGTTCATTATTTCCGTGTACATTCTGAGTGTCTTATTCAGTAAAAAACCTAACATTTGATTCAGTTTTTTATATTGTCTGTTATAATGTTTTAGTAGTAATCATTGTTGTGTGAGTGTTTGTACCATTTGGTGATCAGTTGTTATCCTTTATTGCGGAATTTTTTCCCCCACTGATGCACGTAAACTTCCACTGTTTAAAGTGTTCTCAAAGGGATCCAAGCACTCATAGAGTAGATGACATGGCCTGTGGGTGTGGCCGCATGACCCGCCCTCTTTTTAAGTCACGTGACTTCAAACTTGGACACCTCATTGGCTGGTACTGGGACAGGATCGATCGCTTCAGTCGTATTTTACCGGAAGTGTGTCTTGTGTTTCGACGCAGCAACATTTTCTGCACTGATTTTTTTAGCGATTAATTTTTATACATTTTATTTTTATATACTGACATTTTTTTACACTGAATTTTTTACATTGATTTCTTATACAAATAATTTTTAAAACACTGAATTTTTCCACAATAATTTTTTTTAAATTAAATTGTCAGCCCAATTTGATGCAAAATATTCAGTGTTAAAAAAAGAAGCTTTTCTAATAGACACAAATCAACCTCCATAGTTAAGGACCTCGTTTGTTTAGAGAGCCAATTCCCTTATGCTGCTTTTTGATTGATTGATTTAATTTTTATATACTGACATTTTTTTACACTGATTTCTTATACAAATAATTTTTAAAACACTGAATTTATACAAAAAACATTTTTTCAATTAAATTGTCAGCCCAATTTGATGCAAAAAATTCAGTGTTAAAAAAAAAGAAAAAGCTTTTCTAATAGACACAAATCAACCTCCATAGTTAAGGACCTACTTTGTTTAGAGAGCCAATTCCCTTATGCTGCTTTTTGATTGATTGATTGAATTTTTATATACTGAATTTTTTTACATTGATTTCTTATACAAATAATTTTTAAAACACTGAATTTATACAAAAAACATTTTTTCAATTAAATTGTCAGCCCAATTTGATGCAAAAAATTCAGTATTAAAAAAAAAAAAAGCTTTTCTAATAGACACAAATCAACCTCCATAGTTAAGGACCTACTTTGTTTAGAGAGCCAATTCCCTTATGCTGCTTTTTGATTGATTGATTGAATTTTTATATCCTGACATTTTTTTTACACTTAATTTTTTTACATTGATTTCTTATACAAATAATTTTTAAAACACTGAATTTTCCACAATAATTTTTTTTAAATTAAATTGTCAGCCCAATTGGATGCAAAATATTCAGTGTTAAAAAAAAGAAGCTTTTCTAATAGACACAAATCAACCTCCATAGTTAAGGACCTCGTTTGTTTAGAGAGCCAATTCCTATATGTTGCTTTTTGATTGATTGATTGAATTGTTATATACTGACGTTTTTTTACACTGAATTTTTTACATTGATTTCTTATAGAAATAATTTTCAAAACACTGAATTTTTACACACTTTTTTTTTTTTAAATGAAATTGTCAGCCCAATTGGATGCAAAATATTTAGTGTTAAAAAAAAGAAGCTTTTCTAATAGACACAAATCAACCTCCATAGTTAAGGACCTCGTTTGTTTAGAGAGCCAATTCCCTTATGCTGCTTTTTGATTGATTGATTGAATTTTTATATACTGACATTTCTTTTACACTGAATTTTTTTACATTGATTTCTTATACAAATAATTTTTAAAACACTGAATTTATACAAAAAAACATTTTTTCAATTAAATTGTCAGCCCAATTTAATGCAAAAAATTCAGTGTTAAAAAAAAAAAAGCTTTTCTAATAGACACAAATCAACCTCCATAGTTAAGGACCTACTTTGTTTAGAGAGCCAATTCCCTTATGCTGCTTTTTGATTGATTGATTGAATTTTTATATCCTGACATTTTTTTTTACACTTAATTTTTTTACATTGATTTCTTATACAAATAATTTTTAAAACACTGAATTTTTCCACAATCATTTTTTTTTAAATTAAATTGTCAGCCCAATTGGATGCAAAAAAATCAGTGTAAAAAAAGATTTTGCAATAGACACAAATCAACCTCCATAGTTAAGGACCTACTTTGTTTAGAGAGCCAATTCCCATATGCTGCTTTTTGATTGATTGATTGAATTTTTATATACTGACATTTTTTTTACACTGAATTTTTTTACATTGATTTCTTATACAAATAATTTTTAAAACACTGAATTTATACAAAAAACATTTTTTCAATTAAATTGTCAGCCCAATTTCGTGCAAAAAATTCAGTGTTAAAAAAAAAAAGCTTTTCTAATAGACACAAATCAACCTCCATAGTTAAGGACCTACTTTGTTTAGAGAGTCAATTCCCTTATGCTGCTTTTTGATTGATTGATTGAATTTTTATATACTGACATTTTTTTTACACTTAATTTGTTTACATTGATTTCTTATACAAAATATTTTTAAAACACTTAATTTGTACAAAAAATATTTTTTCAATTAAATTGTCAGCCCAATTTGATGCAAAAAAATCAGTGTAAAAAAAAGAATTTGTAATAGACACAAATCAACCTCCATAGTTAAGGACCTACTTTGTTTAGAGAGACAATTCCCTTATGCTGCTTTTTGATTGATTGATTGAATTTTTATATACTGACATTTTTTTTACACTGAATTTTTTTACATTGATTTCTTATACAAATAATTTTTAAAACACTGAATTTATACAAAAAACATTGTTTCAATTAAATTGTCAGCCCAATTTGATGCAAAAAATTCAGTGTTAAAAAAAAAAAAAAAAAAAGCTTTTCTAATAGACACAAATCAACCTCCATAGTTAAGGACCTACTTTGTTTAGAGAGCCAATTCCCTTATGCTGCTTTTTTATTGATTGATTGAATTTTTATATCCTGACATTTTTTTTTACACTTAATTTTTTTACATTGATTTCTTATACAAATAATTTTTAAAACACTGAATTTTTCCACAATAATTTTTTTAAAATTAAATTGTCAGCCCAATTGGATGCAAAATATTCAGTGTTAAAAAAAGAAGCTTTTCTAATAGACACAAATCAACCTCCATAGTTAAGGACCTCGTTTGTTTAAAGAGCGAATTCCTATATGCTGCTTTTTGATTGATTGATTGATTGATTGAATTTTTATACAATGACATTTTTTACACTGAATTTTTTACATTGATTTCTTATAGAAATAATTTTCAAAACACTGAATTTTTACACACTTTTTTTTTTTCAATGAAATTGTCAGCCCAATTTGATGCAAAAAAATCAGTGTAAAAAAAGATTTTGCAATAGACACAAATCAACCTCCATAGTTAAGGACCTACTTTGTTTAGAGAGCCAATTCCCTTATGCTTCTTTTTGATTGATTGATTGAATTTTTATATCCTGACATTTTTTTTTACACTTAATTTTTTTACATTGATTTCTTATACAAATAATTTTTAAAACACTGAATTTTTCCACAATCATTTTTTTAAAATTAAATTGTCAGCCCAATTGGATGCAAAATATTCAGTGTTAAAAAAAAGAAGCTTTTCTAATAGACACAAATCAACCTCCATAGTTAAAGACCTCGTTTGTTTAGAGAGCCAATTCCCTTATGCTGCTTTTTGATTGATTGATTGAATTTTTATATACTGACATTTTTTTTTACACTGAATTTTTTTACATTGATTTCTTATACAAATAATTTTCAAAACACTGAATTTTTCCACAATAATTTTTTAAAATTAAATTGTCAGCCCAATTTCATGCAAAAAATTCAGTGTTAAAAAAAATAAGCTTTTCTAATAGACACAAATCAACCTCCATAGTTAAGGACCAACTTTGTTTAGAGAGCCAATTCCCTTATGCTGCTTTTTGATTGATTGAATTTTTATATACTGACATTTTTTTTTACACTGAATTTTTTTACATTGATTTCTTGTACAAAGAATTTTTAAAACACTGAATTTTTACAAATTTTTTTTTTTTTAAATTAAATTGTCAGCCCAATTTGATGCAAAAAATTCAGTGTAAAAAAAATAATTTGTAATAGACACAAATCAACCTCCATTTTAAGGACCTTCTTTGTTTAGAGAGCCAATTCCCTTATGCAGCTTTTTGATTGATTGATTGAATCTTTTATTAGTAGATTGCACAGTACAGTACATATTCCGTACAATTGACCACTCAATGGTAACACCCGAATAAGTTTTTCAACTTGTTTAAGTCGGGGTTCCACGTTAATCGATTCATGGTATTGACAACCTCAGTTTGTGAGCTCCTGCATCGCCTCTGAGCTTGTGAAAGTTAATCCTGGATTATAAACTCTCAACTTGATGCTAAAATGGTAAACTGACAAGTTGGTACACATTTTTTTTTTTTTGGTTCACTCAGACCAAAAAGACACTTTGTTCATCATCTAAATGGGAATATATCAACATCCCAGTCAGAGCAGACATTGTACAGTAAGTGATGTTGAATTGTTTGTTGGCTCTCATGTGTGTAGTGTGTAGTAATCAGTTATGTTGTCGAAGAAAAAAGCAAAATACGTAAATATTACACGTCATTATGAATATATCTGTTAGTACATTATATATATACTTACAGCATGTGTATATAAAACCTTTATAGGCGGAATAGAGCAACTCCAATAGGAGTGAGACGTCTTCTCACATGCATTATATATAGTGTATAAAAAAAGATAGGTGATCTTGTCTGGTAGGCAAAATTTGAAAAAAGTGTAGTTCTCCTTGAACTAATTTTAGGATCCACATGGAAACGTATGCAGCTTCTGTGTTTTTTTGGCCCAACAGAAAGAAAAAATCCGTGAGAAGTTTGTGTCCGTTTTAAAGGAGCACTTCAGTGAAAAGGGATTGTCGTTCTCAATCGGTGAGTCAAGAGACGCCAACAAGATTCTGTGGTGTGATTGGAAATTGGAAATGTTACTTGCTCTGCAGGAGGGCAGATCAGCTTTGACGTGTTCCCTAACGGTTGGGATAAAACATACTGTCTGGGTTTCTTTAAGGACGACAAGTATTCCACCATTCACTTCTTCGGGGACAAGACTAAGCCTGTGAGTATGCTGATAAGCCATCCTTTCTAAGGTTGAAGATTGCTTTCCTTTATTTTGGGTGAATCACAAAGACAACAAGTTTACATACACTTGTAAAGAACATAATGTCATGGCTGTCTTGAGTTTACAATCATTTCTACAACTCTAATTTTTTTGTGATAGAGTGATTGGAGCACATACTTGTTGGTCACAAAAAACATTCATGAAGTTTGGTTGTTTTATGAATTTATTATGGGTCTACTGAAAATGTGAGCAAATGTGCTGGGTCAAAAGTATACATACAGCAATGTTAATATTTGCTTACATGTCCCTTGGCAAGTTTCACTGCAATAAAGCACTTTTGGTAGCCATCCACAAGCTTCTGCTTGAATTTTTCTTGACAAAATGTGTGCAGTTCAGCTAAATGTGTTGGTTTTCTGACATGGACTTGTTTCTTCAGCATTGTCCACACGTTTAAGTCAGGACTTTGGGAAGGCCATTCTAAAACCTTAATTCTAGCCTAATTTAGCCATTCCTTTACCACTTTTGACGTGTGTTTGGGGTCATTGTCCTGTTGGAACACCCAACTGCGCCCAAGACCCAACCTCCGGGCTGATGATTTTAGGTTGAGTTTTTTGACCACTCCTCTTGACAAAATTGGTGCAGTTCAGCTCCATTTTTGTTTCATCTGAAATCACATGGACAAAGATAAGACCTTCTGGAGGAAAGTTCTGTGGTCAGATGAAACAAAAATGGAGCTGTTTGGCCACAATACCCAGCAATATATTTGGAGGAGAAAAGGTGAGGCCTTTAATCCCAGGAACACCAACCTACCGTCAAGCATGGTGGTGGTAGTATTATGCTCTGGGCCTGTTTTGCTGCCAATGGAACTGGTGCTTTTAAATGGGACAATGAAAAAGGAGGATTACCTCCAAATTCTTCAGGACAACCTAAAATCATCAGCCCGGAGGTTGGGTCTTGGGCGCAGTTGGGTGTTCCAACAGGACAATGACCCCAAACACACGTCAAAAGTGGTAAAAGAATGGTTAAATTAGGTTTTTTGTACGGCCTTCCCAAAGTCCTGACTTAAACGTGTGGACAATGCTGAAGAAACAAGTCCATGTCAGAAAACCAACACATTTAGCTGAACTGCACCAATTTTGTCAAGAGGAGTGGTCAAAAATTCAAGCAGAAGCTTGTGGATGGCTACCAAAAGCGCCTTATTGCAGTGAAACTTGCCAAGGGACATGTAAGCAAATATTAACATTGCTGTATGTATACCGTATTTTTCGGACTATAAGTCGCAGTTTTTTGCATAGTTTGGCCGGGGGTGCGACTTATACTCAGGAGCGACTTATGTGTGAAATTATTAACACATTACCGTAAAATATCAAATAATATTATTTAGCTCATTCACGTAAGAGACTAGACGTATAAGATTTCATGGGATTTAGTGATTAGGAGTGACAGATTGTTTGGTAAACGTATAGCATGTTCTATATGTTATAGTTATTTGAATGACTCTTACCATAATATGTTACGTTAACATACCAGGCACCTTCTCAGTTGGTTATTTATGCCTCATATAACGTACACTTAATCAGCCTGTTGTTCACTATTCTTGATTTATTTTAAATTGTCTTTCAAATGTCTATTCTTGGTGTTGGCTTTTATCAAATACATTTCCCCCAAAAATGCGACTTATACTCCAGTGCGACTTATATATGTTTTTTTCCTTCTTTATTATGCATTTTCGGCCGGTGCGACTTATACTCCGGAGCGGCTTATACTCCGAAAAATACAGTAATCATCAACTTAGAATTTAATGGCAGCAACACATTGCAAAAAAGTTGGCGCAGGGGCATTTTTACCACTGTGTTACATGGCCTTTCCTTTCAATGGGAGACAGGTCTGGACTACAGGCAGGCCAGTCTTTTACTATGAAGCCACGCTGTTGTAACATGTGGCTTGGCATTGTCTTGCTGAAATAAGCAGGGGCGTCCATGATAACGTTGCTTGGATGGCAACATATGTTGCTCCAAAACCTGTATGTACCTTTCTGCATTAATGGCGCCTTCACAGATGTGTAAGTTACCCATGCCTTGGGCACTAATATACCACCACAGATGCTGGCTTTTACACTTTGCGGATGGTTCTTTTCCTCTTTCGTCCAGAGGACACAACGTCCACAGTTTCCAAAAACAATTTGAAACGTGGACTCGTCAGATCACAGAAAAATGTTCCACTTTGCATGAGTCCATCTTAGCCGGCGGCGATTCTGGGTGTTGTTGATAAATGGCTTTGGCTTTGCATAGTAGAGTTTTAACTTGCACTTACAGATGTAGCGACAAACTGTAGTTACTGGCAGTGGTTTTCTGAAGTGTTCCTGAGCCCATGTGGTGATGTCCTTTACACACTGATGTTGTTTTTTTTTTTTTTTTTTTTTTTACTCCGGAGCGACTTATACTCTGAAAAATACGGTACTTTTGACCCTGCAGATTTGCTCACATTTTCAGTAGACCCATAATAAATTCATAAAAGAAGCAAACTTCATGAATGTTTTTTTGCGTGACCAACAGGTATGTGCTCCAATCACTCTATCACAAAAAAATAAGAGTTGTCGAAATGATTGTAAATTCAAGACAGCCATGACTTTACAAGTGTATGTCAACTTTTGACCACGACTGTCTAAGCTCCTCAATATCGCTCCCATCCCCAACATGTTCCTATGGATCACCTCGTAGCAAACTCACCTTTGCACATAGAATGTTTCTTTGACGTCTGGGAATTTACCCTTTTTGTCTTGAATCTTCATGGAGTTTTTAAAAGGCGGATTCTGTGTGTCAGGGAGGGAATGACTACGAGATCTACAGCGACCCTCGCACCATTGGCCATGAAGTCTCCAGTCCGGAGGAAACACAACGCCTTTGCCAGGAGCTTTTCCTTTCGTGAAGCAAGAAGGGGTCCACTGCAAAAAAGAGAGGCGGTTTGGGTCTAACTGCTTATGTTGACTTAAAAAGTGTGCTAATGAAAATGAAAGTACTAATTTAAATTAAAGCTGCAAGCAGCGTTGGTCGGGTCCGCATTTTGGCAGGTGCTAGTCTTAGGTGTCCCAATACTTTTGTCCAGTGGTAGTCCTGAGTGAGACCTACATAGAGGTTTTTGTTTCGTGTCTCTACGATATTCGTACTGGGAGTTGGATACTTTTGTGTGGTGTACCTACCTTCTACGTCTAGGGGAGACCTACATAGAGGTATTTGTTTCATGTCTCTTAAGACGTTCCTACCGGAAGTTACAAGCAGTTTTGTCTGAGTTTTCCTCTGAGAAGCAGTTTTGTCTCTGTTTTATTCAAAAATTGCGCTAGAGCACAATTTTGAGTTTTTTTTTTAGATCGCAATTTCCACCAGTCCCGATGTGTGTGAGAAGTTTGGTGAGTTTTGAAGTATTTTAAAGGGGTGAAATTACAGCTCAAAGAGGCAAAAATGAGTGTTTTTAGTAAATTTTTGTCTTAAATTGGAAATTGACAACTTCCTGTTGGTTTTTGCCCGAGGATGTGTCATTATGAATTGTAGGTCTAAGTGAGACCTACATACAGGTTTTTGTTTCATGTCTCTACGACCTTCCTAGTGGGAGTTACAGGCAGTTTGTTTTTGTTTTTTCCTATGGGGCGCTAGAGCGCAATTTTGATTTTTGGGGTTTGGTTTTTTGACTAAAGTGTGCTGTCCCAGTTGTTGTATGTGTGTAAACAATTTGGTGAGTTTTGAAGCATGTTAAGGGGGGGCAAAGTAGTGCTAGAGCACAATTTTGAGTTTTGGGATTCTGTTTTTTTTTTTAGATCGCAATTTCCACCAGTCCCGATGTGTGTGAGAAGTTTGGTGAGTTTTGAAGTATTTTAAGGGGGTGAAATTACAGCTCAAAGAGGCAAAAATGAGTGTTTTTAGTACATTTTTGTCTTAAATGGGAAATTGCCAACTTCCTGTTGGTTTTTGCCCGAGGATGTGTCATTACGAATTGTAGGTCTAAGTGAGACCTACATACAGGTTTTTGTTTCATGTCTCTACGACCTTCCTAGTGGGAGTTACAGGCAGTTTGTTTTTGTTTTTTCCTACGGGGCGCTAGAGCGCAATTTTGATTTTTGGGGTTTGGTTTTTTGACTAAAGTGTGCTGTCCCAGTTGTTGTATGTGCGCACTACTTTGCCCCCCTTAACATGCTTCTAAACTCACCAAATTTTAAACACACATAGAAAAACGTGCCCCAACCAATTTAGTAAAAAAACCTAACCCCAAAAATGAAAATTGCGCTCTAGCGCCCCCTAGGAAGAAAACTGCCTGTAACTCCCACTAGGAAGGTCGTAGAGACATGAAACAAAAACATGTATGTAGGTCTGACTTAGACCTACATTTCATAATGACACATCCTCGGGCAAAAACCAACAGGAAATTGGCTATTTCCCCTTCAACACAAAAAATGACTAAAAACACTCATTTTTGCCTCTTTGAGCTGTAATTTGACCCCCTTAAAATACTTCAAAACTCCCCAAACTTCTCACACACATCGGGACTGGTGGAAATTGCGATCTAAAAAAAAAAACCGAACCCCAAAACTCAAAATTGCGCTCTAGCGCGACTTAGACCTACATTTCATAATTTCACATCCTCGGGCAAAAACCAACAGGAAATTGGCTATTTCCCCTTCAACACAAAAAATGACTAAAAACACTAAATTTTGCCTCTTTGAGCTGTAATTTGACCCCCTTAAAATACTTCAAAACTCACCAAACTTCTCACACACATCGGGACTGGTGGAAATTGCGATCTAAAAAAAAAAAACCGAACCCCAAAACTCAAAATTGCGCTCTAGCGCGACTTAGACCTACATTTCATAATTTCACATCCTCGGGCAAAAACCAACAGGAAATTGGCTATTTCCCCTTCAACACAAAAAATGACTAAAAACACTAAATTTTGCCTCTTTGAGCTGTAATTTGACCCCCTTAAAATACTTCAAAACTCACCAAACTTCTCACACACATCGGGACTGGTAGAAATTGCGATCTAAAAAAAAAACCGAACCCCAAAACTCAAAATTGCGCTTTAGCGCGACTTAGACCTACATTTCATAATTTCACATCCTCGGGCAAAAACCAACAGGAAATTGGCTATTTCCCCTTCAACACAAAAAATGACTAAAAACACTAAATTTTGCCTCTTTGAGCTGTAATTTGACCCCCTTAAAATACTTCAAAACTCACCAAACTTCTCACACACATCGGGACTGGTGGAAATTGCGATCTAAAAAAAAAACCGAACCCCAAAACTCAAAATTGCGCTCTAGCGCGACTTAGACCTACATTTCATAATTTCACATCCTCGGGCAAAAACCAACAGGAAATTGGCTATTTCCCCTTCAACACAAAAAATGACTAAAAACACTCAGTTTTGCCTCTTTGAGCTGTAATTTCACCCCCTTAAAATACTTCAAAACTCACCAAACTTCTCACACACATCGGGACTGGTGGAAATTGCGATCTAAAAAAAAAACCGAACCCCAAAACTCAAAATTGCGCTCTAGCGCGACTTAGACCTACATTTCATAATTTAACATTCTCGGGCAAAAACCAACAGGAAATTGGCTATTTCCCCTTCAACACAAAAAATGACTAAAAACACTCATTTTTGCCTCTTTGAGCTGTAATTTGACCCCCTTAAAATACTTCAAAACTCACCAAACTTCTCACACACATCGGGACTGGTGGAAATTGCGATCTAAAAAAAAAACCGAACCCCAAAACTCAAAATTGCGCTCTAGCGCGACTTAGACCTACATTTCATAATTTCACATCCTCGGGCAAAAACCAACAGGAAATTGGCTATTTCCCCTTCAACACAAAAAATGACTAAAAACACTAAATTTTGCCTCTTTGAGCTGTAATTTGACCCCCTTAAAATACTTCAAAACTCACCAAACTTCTCACACACATCGGGACTGGTGGAAATTGCGATCTAAAAAAAAAACCGAACCCCAAAACTCAAAATTGCGCTCTAGCGCGACTTAGACCTACATTTCATAATTTCACATCCTCGGGCAAAAACCAACAGGAAATTGGCTATTTCCCCTTCAACACAAAAAATGACTAAAAACACTCAGTTTTGCCTCTTTGAGCTGTAATTTCACCCCCTTAAAATACTTCAAAACTCACCAAACTTCTCACACACATCGGGACTGGTGGAAATTGCGATCTAAAAAAAAAACCGAACCCCAAAACTCAAAATTGCGCTCTAGCGCGACTTAGACCTACTTTTCATAATTTCACATCCTCGGGCAAAAACCAACAGGAAATTGGCTATTTCCCCTTCATCACAAAAAATGACTAAAAACACAAAATTTTGCCTCTTTGAGCTGTAATTTGACCCCCTTAAAATACTTCAAAACTCACCAAACTTCTCACACACATCGGGACTGGTGGAAATTGCGATCTAAAAAAAAAACCGAACCCCAAAACTCAAAATTGCGCTCTAGCGCAACTTAGACCTACATTTCATAATTTCACATCCTCGGGCAAAAACCAACAGGAAATTGGCTATTTCCCCTTCAACACAAAAAATGACTAAAAACACTAAATTTTGCCTCTTTGAGCTGTAATTTGACCCCCTTAAAATACTTCAAAACTCACCAAACTTCTCACACACATCGGGACTGGTGGAAATTGCGATCTAAAAAAAAAAACCGAACCCCAAAACTCAAAATTGCGCTCTAGCGCGACTTAGACCTACATTTCATAATTTCACATCCTCGGGCAAAAACCAACAGGAAATTGGCTATTTCCCCTTCAACACAAAAAATGACTAAAAACACTCATTTTTGCCTCTTTGAGCTGTAATTTGACCCCCTTAAAATACTTCAAAACTCCCCAAACTTCTCACACACATCGGGACTGGTGGAAATTGCGATCTAAAAAAAAAAACCGAACCCCAAAACTCAAAATTGCGCTCTAGCGCGACTTAGACCCTACATTTCATAATTTCACATCCTCGGGCAAAAACCAACAGGAAATTGGCTATTTCCCCTTCAACACAAAAAATGACTAAAAACACTCATTTTTGCCTCTTTGAGCTGTAATTTGACCCCCTTAAAATACTTCAAAACTCACCAAACTTCTCACACACATCGGGACTGGTAGAAATTGCGATCTAAAAAAAAAACGAACCCCAAAACTCAAAATTGCGCTTTAGCGCGACTTAGACCTACATTTCATAATTTCACATCCTCGGGCAAAAACCAACAGGAAATTGGCTATTTCCCCTTCAACACAAAAAATGACTAAAAACACTAAATTTTGCCTCTTTGAGCTGTAATTTGACCCCCTTAAAATACTTCAAAACTCACCAAACTTCTCACACACATCGGGACTGGTGGAAATTGCGATCTAAAAAAAAAAAACCGAACCCCAAAACTCAAAATTGCGCTCTAGCGCGACTTAGACCTACATTTCATAATTTCACATCCTCGGGCAAAAACCAACAGGAAATTGGCTATTTCCCCTTCAACACAAAAAATGACTAAAAACACTAAATTTTGCCTCTTTGAGCTGTAATTTGACCCCCTTAAAATACTTCAAAACTCACCAAACTTCTCACACACATCGGGACTGGTGGAAATTGCGATCTAAAAAAAAAAAACCGAACCCCAAAACTCAAAATTGCGCTCTAGCGCGACTTAGACCTACATTTCATAATTTCACATCCTCGGGCAAAAACCAACAGGAAATTGGCTATTTCCCCTTCAACACAAAAAATGACTAAAAACACTAAATTTTGCCTCTTTGAGCTGTAATTTGACCCCCTTAAAATACTTCAAAACTCACCAAACTTCTCACACACATCGGGACTGGTAGAAATTGCGATCTAAAAAAAAAAACGAACCCCAAAACTCAAAATTGCGCTTTAGCGCGACTTAGACCTACATTTCATAATTTCACATCCTTGGGCAAAAACCAACAGGAAATTGGCTATTTCCCCTTCAACACAAAAAATGACTAAAAACACTAAATTTTGCCTCTTTGAGCTGTAATTTGACCCCCTTAAAATACTTCAAAACTCACCAAACTTCTCACACACATCGGGACTGGTAGAAATTGCGATCTAAAAAAAAAACGAACCCCAAAACTCAAAATTGCGCTTTAGCGCGACTTAGACCTACATTTCATAATTTCACATCCTCGGGCAAAAACCAACAGGAAATTGGCTATTTCCCCTTCAACACAAAAAATGACTAAAAACACTAAATTTTGCCTCTTTGAGCTGTAATTTGACCCCCTTAAAATACTTCAAAACTCACCAAACTTCTCACACACATCGGGACTGGTGGAAATTGCGATCTAAAAAAAAAAAACCGAACCCCAAAACTCAAAATTGCGCTCTAGCGCGACTTAGACCTACATTTCATAATTTCACATCCTCGGGCAAAAACCAACAGGAAATTGGCTATTTCCCCTTCAACACAAAAAATGACTAAAAACACTAAATTTTGCCTCTTTGAGCTGTAATTTGACCCCCTTAAAATACTTCAAAACTCACCAAACTTCTCACACACATCGGGACTGGTAGAAATTGCGATCTAAAAAAAAAAACGAACCCCAAAACTCAAAATTGCGCTTTAGCGCGACTTAGACCTACATTTCATAATTTCACATCCTCGGGCAAAAACCAACAGGAAATTGGCTATTTCCCCTTCAACACAAAAAATGACTAAAAACACTAAATTTTGCCTCTTTGAGCTGTAATTTGACCCCCTTAAAATACTTCAAAACTCACCAAACTTCTCACACACATCGGGACTGGTGGAAATTGCGATCTAAAAAAAAAAACCGAACCCCAAAACTCAAAATTGCGCTCTAGCGCGACTTAGACCTACATTTCATAATTTCACATCCTCGGGCAAAAACCAACAGGAAATTGGCTATTTCCCCTTCAACACAAAAAATGACTAAAAACACTCATTTTTGCCTCTTTGAGCTGTAATTTGACCCCCTTAAAATACTTCAAAACTCACCAAACTTCTCACACACATCGGGACTGGTAGAAATTGCGATCTAAAAAAAAAACGAACCCCAAAACTCAAAATTGCGCTTTAGCGCGACTTAGACCTACATTTCATAATTTCACATCCTCGGGCAAAAACCAACAGGAAATTGGCTATTTCCCCTTCAACACAAAAAATGACTAAAAACACTAAATTTTGCCTCTTTGAGCTGTAATTTGACCCCCTTAAAATACTTCAAAACTCACCAAACTTCTCACACACATCGGGACTGGTGGAAATTGCGATCTAAAAAAAAAAAACCGAACCCCAAAACTCAAAATTGCGCTCTAGCGCGACTTAGACCTACATTTCATAATTTCACATCCTCGGGCAAAAACCAACAGGAAATTGGCTATTTCCCCTTCAACACAAAAAATGACTAAAAACACTAAATTTTGCCTCTTTGAGCTGTAATTTGACCCCCTTAAAATACTTCAAAACTCACCAAACTTCTCACACACATCGGGACTGGTGGAAATTGCGATCTAAAAAAAAAAACCGAACCCCAAAACTCAAAATTGCGCTTTAGCGCGACTTAGACCTACATTTCATAATTTCACATCCTCGGGCAAAAACCAACAGGAAATTGGCTATTTCCCCTTCAACACAAAAAATGACTAAAAACACTAAATTTTGCCTCTTTGAGCTGTAATTTGACCCCCTTAAAATACTTCAAAACTCACCAAACTTCTCACACACATCGGGACTGGTGGAAATTGCGATCTAAAAAAAAAAACCGAACCCCAAAACTCAAAATTGCGCTCTAGCGCGACTTAGACCTACATTTCATAATGACACATCCTCGGGCAAAAACCAACAGGAAATTGGCTATTTCCCCTTCAACACAAAAAATGACTAAAAACACTCATTTTTGCCTCTTTGAGCTGTAATTTGACCCCCTTAAAATACTTCAAAACTCACCAAACTTCTCACACACATCGGGACTGGTGGAAATTGCGATCTAAAAAAAAAAACCGAACCCCAAAACTCAAAATTGCGCTCTAGCGCGACTTAGACCTACATTTCATAATGACACATCCTCGGGCAAAAACCAACAGGAAATTGGCTATTTCCCCTTCAACACAAAAAATGACTAAAAACACTCATTTTTGCCTCTTTGAGCTGTAATTTGACCCCCTTAAAATACTTCAAAACTCACCAAACTTCTCACACACATCGGGACTGGTGGAAATTGCGATCTAAAAAAAAAAACCGAACCCCAAAACTCAAAATTGCGCTCTTTTCGAATAAAACAGAGACAAAACACAGACAAAACTGCTTGTAACTTCCGGTAGGAACGTCTTAGAGACATGAAACAAAAACCTCTACGTAGGTCTCACCTAGACCTACATTTCATAGATTGACATCCTTCAGCAAAAATCAACAGGAAGTTTGCTATTCCTCCTTCAAAACTACATTTTTGTTACAACCGGTCCCCAAACATCAAACATTATCTCTACAGGAGAGAGATTGAACCCTTCTGATTAAAAGTTGACGAAAGTGTTTTGATCGGTAGTACGGTTTAGTTTTTTTCCTTCAAAGACCCGCAGCACTAAAGCTGCTCCACTGCTGTGATTTTACGCGCCTTCAAAGAAAACAACCACTGTGCCGCAACACCCAGGAAAAAAACACAAGACACAACTTCTTCTAACTCCGAGTACGAATATCGTAGAGACACGAAACAAATACCTCTATGTAGGTCTCGCACAGGACTACCACTGGACAAAAGTATTGGGACACCTAGGACTAGCACCAGCCAAAATGCGGACCCGGCCAACGCTGCTTGCGGCTTTAATTTGTTTAGTTTTTGGGTGTTTTTTCTGGCTTCACTTCCTGTTTTGCGCTCTTATTTTGGTTCCCACCCAATATTTACTATTACTGGCTATAATTCAACCAAGATTAGAACACTACATCAATTGTGAATCACATATTTAATTATGTAAATGCTCAACAGGATTATGTGGTGTTGCTGTATAGATAGACCTTGAGAACGTTATTTGCTTTATGGTACATATCCAAGACAAATAACATTTTTATCCTCTGCTACAAAGTCTTTGGGGTTAGTATTTCGTTTTTTTTTTTTACACATTTAAGTGCTTATGGTCCTACTATTGTACTGGAAGTTGCTAATGATGAAGAACTTCATGCAAACTGTCTGTTCATACTTTTAAATCACATTTAGATTGTGGCATGATTAAAAAATGACTGGAAAAGCTGCCAATATTCCTGAAATCATTGCATCGTTTGGTGTACATTTTTGTTATTACAGTCGTGGTCCAAAGTGTACATACACTTGTAAAGAACATAATGTCATGGCTGTCTTGAGTTTCCAATCATTTCTACAACTCTTATTTTTTTTGTGATAGATTGGAGCACATACTTACAATACATACAAAACAGGCCCAGAGCATAATACTATCACCACCAAGCTTGACGGTAGGTGTGGTGTTCCTGGGATTAAAGCCCTCACCTTTTCTCCTCCAAACATATTGCTGGGTATTGTGGCCAAACAGCTCCATTTTTGTCCCATCTGACCACAGAACTTTCCTCCAGAAGGTCTTATCTTTGTCCATGTGATGTCAGATGAAACAAAAAGTGTATGTAAACATTCGACCACGACTGTATGTGATTGAATGCTAAAAACGTTATGACAGACCACCTTAAAAAACGGAATGGAATTTTAAATTGTTTTACCTAATGAGACTTACCCAGAATGTACACTACCGTTCAAAAGTTTGGGGTCACATTGAAATGTCCTTATTTTTGAAGGAAAAGCACTGTACTTTTCAATGAAGATAACTTTAAACTAGTCTTAACTTTAAAGAAATACACTCTATACATTGCTAATGTGGTAAATGACTATTCTAGCTGCAAATGTCTGGTTTTTGGTGCAATATCTACATAGGTGTATAGAGGCCCATTTCCAGCAACTATCACTCCAGTGTTCCAATGGTACAATGTGTTTGCTCATTGGCTCAGAAGGCTAATTGATGAGTAGAAAACCCTTGTGCAATCATGTTCACACACCTGAAAACAGTTTAGCTCGTTACAGAAGCTACAAAACTGACCTTCCTTTGAGCAGATTGAGTTTCTGGAGCATCACATTTGCGGGGTCAATTAAACGCTCAAAATGGCCAGAAAAAGAGAACTTTCATCTGAAACTCGACAGTCTATTCTTGTTCTTAGAAATGAAGGCTCAAACACAAAATTGCTTGGGTGACCCCAAACTTTTGAACGGTAGTGTACATGAAAATAAAGAATGTGGGATTTACAATATTAACTATGAAGGATAAAACACTGAATATTGACAACATATGAACGTCACTCCACATATTTTACAATCAACAAAAATGCAATAAACACAGCGAAGTATGAGCGCAAAGGGCACAAAATAAACCCATGCTTGACGGTAGGCATGGTGTTCCTGGGATTAAAAGGCCTCACCTTTTCTCCTCCAAACATATTGCTGGGTATTGTGGCCAAACAGCACCATTTTTGTTTCATCTGACATCACATGGACAAAGATAAGACCTTCTGGAGGAAAGTTCTGTGGTCAGACTCATAATAAATTCATAAAAGAAGCAAACTTCATGAATATTTTTTGTGACCAACAAGTATGTGCTCCAATTACTCTATCACAAAAAAATAAGAGTTGTAGAAATGATTGGAAACTCAAGACAGCCATGACATGATGTTCTTTACAAGTGTACGTCAACTTTTGACCCATTGAAATGTGTCACAAACTGTCTTCTAAATTGTGTTGCAACCTTAAAGATAACATTTATTGACTGAGCATCCACAGATACAGACCACATCACAGACCAGTGTATTGTACAGAAGGAAAACAAATCTAATGTTCCTCTCAATCCGTCTTAAGATGTCAACTGTGTGACTGTTCATATTTTGACAGGAAGGGAGCGCAACTTAAGTATTCCAAAGACACTACACAACAATGCTGGATGAAGTACTGCAGTACTTTGTACACCTGCTCGACCTAAACGTGCTCCCCGTCAGCCTCCAAAACATACAAATGTCAAAGGAAATAAATTATATTGCACAATAAACGCTTTCAGTCTTGGATGTAAACAATGTTCATATTTTGTTAGTTTTAAGTTCAATTTGAAATACTGCCAAACGTCCCCTTGTCTTACATGAATTCACGCATTAGTCACAATAATCCTCGTCTACATAACATAACGTTTGCAGGAAAACACGACTCTGACCGGCAACACAAGGTAAGATGCATGAATCTTCTTACCGTGTAAGACGCATGAATCTTCTTACCCTGAAAAACAATTTCTCCTTTTTCCACTGCACCAGGCTGTGTGGAATACAATCGACACAGGGTGGGGTGGGGGGGGTACTGTTACGTCCAGGGGTGTCAAACGTACGGCCCGGGGGCCGGAACAGGCCCACGAACAGGTTTTTATCCAGCCTACGGGATGAGTTTGCAAAGTGTAAAAATTAACCTGAAATTTTTAAATGGAAAAAAAACTAACTGCTGTTCTAAATGTGTCCACTAGATGTCGCAATAGCAATTATTTGTATCTTTGTAGATGATGCTACATACACTACCGTTCAAAAGTTTGGGGTCACATTGAAATGTCCTTATTTTTGAAGGAAAAGCACTGTACTTTTCAATGAAGATAACTTTAAACTAGTCTTAACTTTGCTAATGTGGTAAATGACTATTCTAGCTGCAAATGTCGGGTTTTCGGTGCAATATCTACATAGGTGTATAGAGGCCCATTTCCAGCAACTATCACTCCAGTGTTCTAATGGTACAATGTGTTTGCTCATTGGCTCAGAAGGCTAATTGATGAGTAGAAAACCCTTGTGCAATCATGTTCACACATCTGAAAACACTTTAGCTCGTTACAGAAGCTACAAAACTGACCTTCCTTTGAGCAGATTGAGTTTCTGGAGCATCACATTTGCGGGGTCAATTAAACGCTCAAAATGGCCAGAAAAAGAGAACTTTCATCTGAAACTCCACAGTCTATTCTTGTTCTTAGAAATGAAGGCTATTCCACAAAATTGTTTGGGTGACCCCAAGCTTTTGAACGGTAGTGTATGTACAAAACTAGTGCATCAGTCAAGGAAAATGATCAAATTACATAAATAACATCCTGTAATTTGATTTTGATATCATTTTTTTATCCTGATATATTGAAAATGAACACCAATGAGTTGACTGGTGAACATTATCACATCATATATTTAGAAAATAACGACAAATAAAGATAGAATACTATTGACTGCAACATGTATGTGTAAAAAACAACAACATTATGATCTTTACAATTTCAGAATGTGCTTCTTCTATTTTTAAACAAAGAAAACAATCTTTATTTTTAAGTTATTGTGCCGTGATTTTAGACTTTTCTCCAGTTTTTGCAGAACAGAAACCCGTTTGTTCATCACACCAAAGCCCAGTACTAACTTTGACGAATTACCCAGGATGTGACAAAAGTATTTCCATGTATTGTTTTTTAGTTGTCAAGCAGCTGCCATAGCAGTGCAAAGGTGACTACATGGGTGTTGTTTTACAAACCCCGTTTCCATATGAGTTGGGAAATGGTGTTAGATGTAAATATAAACGGAATACAATGATTTGCAAATCCTTTTCCAACCCATATTCAGTTGAATATGCTACAAAGACAACATATTTGATGTTCAAACTGATAAACTTTTTTTTTTTGGCAAATAATCATTAACTTTACAATTTGATGCCAGCAACACGTGACAAAGAAGTTGGGAAAGGTGGCAATAAATACTGATAAAGTTGAGGAATGCTCATCAAACACTTATTTGGAACATCCCACAGGTGAACAGGCAAATTGGGAACAGGTGGGTGCCATGATTGGGTATAAAAGTAGATTCCATGAAATGCTCAGTCATTCACAAACAAGGATGGGGCGAGGGTCACCACTTTGTCAACAAATGCGTGAGCAAATTGTTGAACAGTTTAAGAAAAACCTTTCTCAACCAGCTATTGCAAGGAATTTAGGGATTTCACCATCTACGCTCCGTAATATCATCAAAGGGTTCAGAGAATCTGGAGAAATCACTGCACGTAAGCAGCTAAGCCCGTGACCTTCCATCCCTCAGGCTGTACTGCATCAACAAGCGACATCAGTGTGTAAAGGATATCACCACATGGGCTCAGGAACGCTTCAGAAACCCACTGTCAGTAACTACAGTTGGTCGCTACATCTGTAAGTGCAAGTTAAAACTCTCCTATGCAAGGCAAAAACCGTTTTATCAACAACACCCAGAAACGCCGTCGGCTTCGCTGGGCCTGAGCTCATCTAAGATGGACTAATACAAAGTGGAAAAGTGTTCTGTGGTCTGACGAGTCCACATTTCAAATTGATTTTGGAAACTGTGGACGTCGTGTCCTCCGGACCAAAGAGGAAAAGAACCATCCGGATTGTTATAGGCGCAAAGTGGAAAAGCCAGACATGGGTAACTTACACATCTGTGAAGGCGCCATTAATGCTGAAAGGTACATACAGGTTTTGGAGCAACATACGTTGCCATCCAAGCAACGTTACCATGGACGCCCCTGCTTATTTCAGCAAGAAAATGCCAAGCCACGTGTTACATCAACGTGGCTTCATAGTAAAAGAGTGCGGGTACTAGACTGGCCTGCCTGTAGTCCAGACCTGTCTCCCATTGAAAATGTGTGGCGCATTAAGAAGCCTAAAATACCACAACGGAGACCCCCGGACTGTTGAACAACTTAAGCTGTACATCAAGCAAGAATGGGAAAGAATTCCACCTGAGAAGCTTCAAAAATGTGTCTCCTCAGTTCCCAAACGTTTACTGAATGTTGTTAAAAGGAAAGGCCATGTAACACAGTGGTGAACATGCCCTTCCCCAACTACTTTGGCACATGTTGCAGCCATGAAATTCTAAGTTAATTATTATTTGCAAAAAAAAAAACAAAGTTTATCAGTTTGAACATCAAATATGTTGTCTTTGTAGCATATTCAACTGAATATGGGTTGAAAAGGATTTGCAAATCATTGTATTCCGTTTATATTTACATCTAACACAATTTCCCAACTCATATGGAAACGGGGTTTGTATGTTGAGAGGGTTCTAATGTGTAATAATTTAGAAGCTCGTAAACAGTTTAAATGCTCAAAATATGAAAATGTATTAATATTAAACCTACTTTGCGGATATGCGTTTACCACAGTCAGTCCTGGAACGAGTTGGCTGCAATCTGTGTTGGCCCTGTGATGAGGTGGCGACTTGTCCAGGGTGTACCCCGCCTTCCGCCCGAATGCAGCTGAGATAGGCTCCAGCACCGCCCGCCACCCCAAAAGGGACAAGCGGTAGAAAATGGATGGATGGAGCGCCCCCGGTCTAAAATGAGTTTGACACCCCTGCTGTAAAGTAAGCAAGTCAAGTGATTTCTTTTAGCGGTAAATCATGTAAGCGTTCACTTTCACTTTCACTTTCAGTTCAGGCGGCTTACACAACTTTTCCTGCCCCACAGCAAAATTGTATTTCTTCCAGCAAATCACACAATTTTCTTAAATAGTCAGGCAAACTCCCACCTTGCCTTCATCACCAGAGGGACGTTTTAGTTGCTCACCACAGACAATCCAAGTGGTAGCGACGAGACCCAGATGGTCTTAGCGAGGACCAGCCCACCTTCAGACAAATAGCGAGGGTAAGTCATGTCAAGGTTTTAAATATACTTCAAATCATAAAAACAGTATTTTTTTTCTCCCCAAAGAGAAACATCTTTCCGCTATTGTTGTAATCTTTCTGAATGTTGGCGTTTGAAGAAATTGGCGCCGGCGGTGGTGAACCCCGTCTCTGGGTCCTTGCACTCGTCCCCGGCCAGGACCGCCGCGCCCGATTCCGGGTCCGTAGAGACGGGGCGATGGTCTCTGCTGAAGTGCTTGACCTGGGCGGGCGGAGAGAGAGAGGGGTTCTTCGTCTTAGCGTTCTGACTGACTGCTTCCTGTGCGGGGACTTGGTGCGTCGTGGGGGGGTCCGGCCCGCGGTGTCTCGGCTGCGCGATCCTCCTTTTAACCTCGACTTTCGCCCACGTGATTGGCTTCCCTGTCAGCGCAGCTATCCTCTGCATGAGGGAGCAAAAAGGAGAATTTTGTTATTAAAGTGCATGGCACCAAACATCGGGCCCCATTCAGCAATAAGTTCCTAACTTTTCCTCTTATCTTTCTTCCTAAGTGAAGTCCATTCAAATTCATGACGTGTTCTTAAACAGCCAAATTGTTCTGACCTGCTCTTCTTAAGTTGCTGAATGCCAAATGGTTAGGGGGTGCGTGTCTATCATAATTTGCATATAAACACGCCCTTATTTCCCAATATGCATATGTAAACACCCTTAATTCCTTAATATGCATACGTAAACACCCTTATTTCCCCAATATGCATATGTAAACACCCTTAATTCCTTAATATGCATACGTAAACACCCTATTTCCCCAATATGCATATGTAAACACCCTTAATTCCTTAATATGCATACGTAAACACCCTTATTTCCCCAATATGCATATGTAAACACCCTTAATTCCTTAATATGCATACGTAAACACCCTTATTTCCCCAATATGCATATGTAAACACCCTTAATTCCTTAATATGCATACGTAAACACCCTTATTTCCCCAATATGCATATGTAAACACCCTTAATTCCCCAATATGCATATGTAAACACCCTTAATTCCTTAATATGCATATGTAAACACCCTTATTTCCCCAATATGCATATGTAAACACCCTTATTTTCCCAATATGCATACGTAAACACCCTTATTTCCCCAATATGCATATGTAAACAACCTTAATTCCTTAATATGTATACGTAAACACCCTTATTTCCCCAATATGCATATGTAAACACCCTTAATTCCTTAATATGCATACGTAAACACCCTTATTTCCCCAATATGCATATGTAAACACCCTTAATTCCTTAATATGCATACGTAAACACCCTTATTTCCCCAATATGCATACGTAAACACCCTTATTTCCCCAATATGCATATGTAAACACCCTTAAATCCTTCATATGCATACGTAAACACCCTTATTTTCCCAATATGCATATGTAAACACCCTTAATTCCTTAATATGCATACGTAAACACCCTTATTTCCCCAATATGCATATGTAAACACCCTTATTTCCCCAATGTGCATATGTAAACACCCTTAATTCCCCAATATACATATGTAAACACCCTTAAATTCCCCAATATGCATATGTAAACACCCTTAATTCCCCAATATGCATATGTAAACACCCTTAATTCCCCAATATGCATATGTAAACACCCTTAATTCTTCAATATGCATATGTAAACATCCTTATTTCCCCAATATGCATATGTAAACACCCTTAATTCCCCAATATGCATTTGTAAACACCCTTAATTCCCCAATATGCATATGTAAACACCCTTAATTCCCCAATATGCATATGTAAACACCCTTAATTCCCCAATATGCATATGTAAACACCCTTAATTCTTCAATATGCATATGTAAACATCCTTATTTCCCCAATATGCATATGTAAACACCCTTAATTCCCCAATATGCATATGTAAACACCCTTAATTCCTTAATATGCATATGTAAACACCCTTATTTCCCCAATATGCATATGTAAACACCCTTATTTTCCCAATATGCATACGTAAACAACCTTATTTCCCCAATATGCATATGTAAACAACCTTAATTCCTTAATATGTATACGTAAACACCCTTATTTCCCCAATATGCATATGTAAACACCCTTAATTCCTTAATATGCATACGTAAACACCCTTATTTCCCCAATATGCATATGTAAACACCCTTAATTCCTTAATATGCATACGTAAACACCCTTATTTCCCCAATATGCATACGTAAACACCCTTATTTCCCCAATATGCATATGTAAACACCCTTAAATCCTTCATATGCATACGTAAACACCCTTATTTTCCCAATATGCATATGTAAACACCCTTAATTCCTTAATATGCATACGTAAACACCCTTATTTCCCCAATATGCATATGTAAACACCCTTATTTCCCCAATGTGCATATGTAAACACCCTTAATTCCCCAATATACATATGTAAACACCCTTAAATTCCCCAATATGCATATGTAAACACCCTTAATTCCCCAATATGCATATGTAAACACCCTTAATTCCCCAATATGCATATGTAAACACCCTTAATTCTTCAATATGCATATGTAAACATCCTTATTTCCCCAATATGCATATGTAAACACCCTTAATTCCCCAATATGCATTTGTAAACACCCTTAATTCCCCAATATGCATATGTAAACACCCTTAATTCCCCAATATGCATATGTAAACACCCTTAATTCCCCAATATGCATATGTAAACACCCTTAATTCTTCAATATGCATATGTAAACATCCTTATTTCCCCAATATGCATATGTAAACACACTTAATTCCCCAATATGCATATGTAAACACCCTCAATTCCCCAATATGCATATGTAAACACCCTTAATTCCCCAATATGCATATGTAAACATCCTTATTTCCCCAATATGCATATGTAAACACCCTTAATTCCCCAATATGCATATGTAAACACCCTCAATTCCCCAATATGCATATGTAAACACCCTTAATTCCCCAATATGCATTTGTAAACACCCTTAATTCCCCAATATGCATATGTAAATTGCATAAGTAATTGCCCTTAAATCCCCTCATAAGTGAAGTTAAAGTTAAAGTACCAATGATTGTCACACACACACTAGGTGTGGTGAAATTTGTCCTCTGCATTTGACCCATCCCCTTGATCACCCCCTGGGAGGTGAGGGGAGCAGTGGGCAGCAGCAGTGGGCAGCAGCAGTGGGCAGCAGCAGTGGGCAGCAGCAGTGGGCAGCAGCAGTGGGCAGCAGCAGTGGGCAGCAGCGGTGGCCGCGCCCGGGAATCTTTTTTTTCCCTTCAAATTCATGACGTGTTCTTAAACGGCCAAATTGTTCCCACCTGCTGTTCTTAAGTTGCTGAATGCCAAATGGTTAGCGCGTGCGTGTCTATCATAATTTGCATATAAACACGCCCTTATTTCCCCAATATGCATATGTAAACACCCTTAATTACATAATTTGCATAGGTAATTGCCCTTAATTCCCCTCATAAGGGCACAATTCCGGCGTAAAAGCCGAACATCAAACACACGGACAAAACACAGACAGATTACAAATTCGTATTATCCCGCGGGGGAAATACATCATGTCAAAACATAAGTTTAAGAAAGGGGGGACTGCTGAGGTAGCCTAAAGCGTTCAAATAAATATTCGTCACTTCGGGCAAATAGGTCTACATGGTCGTGGAATATGCGCTCCCTCCCCAGGGTGATTGTGTGTGTGTATTGCTCATTTCGCTTTATGTCTGTCAGTCTTATTTATATCTATCGATCTAGCTATCTATATATCTATCTATCTATCTACGATACTAATTGAACATTAGACAATAGAAGTAAGGGAACTTGTCACACTTAAGAACAAATAGGCCCTAAGAGTGCTCTGGAGCACTCGTGGATTTTGTTCTTACCTACGAACAAACATTGGTGGAAAAACTTTGCAAGTGGGCCTAAGAACATTTGTTCTTAAGAACGGTTGCTGAATGGCGCCCATTAAGTCCCAACATTGCACAGTTTGGGGTATCTGAGTGAAAAGGTCAAAAAGAAGTAGAAGGTTGCTAGGAAAGATTTCTCGTGGTGTTTTTGTATGCCTTGTCTGGAGCCCGGGTGGTGGTGAGCGGTTCCTCCTGGTGGTACCTCCTGGTGATTGGTCAGTTCCTCCTCCAGCTGCTGGGACTCCTCCCTCACGGCAGTCAGGAAGTCGGCGGGTGACTGGCGAGGAGGCGTCGACCGCTCCACGTGGTTGTAGAGACCCTTCCACATTCTGAAGGAACGGAAAAGGGGAAACATGTGAGCTACTGCAGATCTGAGCAAATTAAGGCCGTTAAGATTTTCATTACCAAATAATTTTTACAGATCTTTAAGATGGAAAGTGTAGCTGCCATTATGATGTGCAGTGATGTTTCTAAATGACCGTAAGTCTTGAACTATACAAAGTATTTCAATGGTTGGAATCTGTGCTTTTGCGTGATATACTACTTACTACGGTAATCTAATTAGTTACTATGGTCATCGAATTAGTTACTAGGGCCATCTAAGTCACAGCAGCTCAGACGAGGCACCAAGCAGTGTGGGTGGGGAGCGTTTCCACAGAGTGTTTCCAGAACGAGCCTGAAATGCGGGTGTCAGGGACAGACGCGGAAGGAGATTTTTACAACAGAGTTCTAAAGCTTAGTGATATATCAGATACAGTCGTGGTCAAAAGTGTACATACACTTGTAAAGAACATAATGTCATGGCTGTCTTGAGTTTCCAATCATTTCTACAACTCTTATTTTTTTTGTGATTGGAGCACATACTTGTTGGTCACAAAAAACTTTCATGAAGTTTGGTTCTCTTATGAATTTATTATGGGTCTACTGAAAATGTGAGCAAATCTGCTGGGTCAAAAGTATACATACAACAATGTTAATATTTGCTTACATGTCCCTTGGCAAGTTTCACTGCAATAAGGCGCTTTTGGTAGCCATCCACAAGCTTCTGCTTGCATTTTTGACCACTCCTCTTGACAAAATTGGTGCAGTTCAGCTAAATTTGTTGGTTTTCAGCATTGTCCACACGTTTAAGTCAGGAGTTTGGGAAAGCCATTCTAAAACCTTAATGCTAGCCTGATTTAGCCATTCCTTTACCACTTTTGATGTGTGTTTGGGGTCATTGTCCTGTTGGAACACCCAACTGCGCCCAAGACCCAACCTCCGGGCTGATGATTTTAGGTTGTCCTGAAGAAATTGGAGGTAATCCTCCTTTTTCATTATCCCATTTACTCTCTGTAAAGCACCATTGGCAGCAAAACAGGCCCAGAGCATAATACTACCACCACCATGCTTGACGGTAGGAATTGGTGTTCCTGGGATTAAAGGCCTTACCATTTGTCCTCCAAACATATTGCTGGGTATTGTGGCCAAACAGCTACATTTTTGTTTAATCTGACCACAGAACTTTCCTCCAGAAGGTCTTATCTTTGTTCATGTGATCAGCAGCAAACTTTAGACGGGCCTTAAGGTGTCACTTCTGGAGCAAAGGCTTCCTTCTTGCATGGTAGCCTCTCAGTCCATGGCGATGCAAAACACGCTTGACTGTGGACACTGACACCTGTGTTCCAACCGCTTCCAATTAATTGCAGACCTGCTTTTGGTGGTTCTCGGTTGACTCTTTATGATCCTGACCAACTTTCTCTCAGCAGCAGGTGATAGTTTGCGTTTTCTTCCTGATCGTGGCAGTGACAAAACTGTGCCATGCACTTTATACTTACGAACAATTGTCTGCACAGTTGCTCTTGGGACCTTAAGCTGCTTTGAAATGGCTCCAAGTGACTTTCCTGACTTGTTCAAGTCAATGACTTTCCCATTGTCACGTTTGTAACCGAGTCTAATGACTGCACCACATGAGCCCTGTTTAAATGGGCTCAGAGAAGTCAACAGGTGGTGTCAATCATAATCACTCACATGAAGTTAAGAGGCCATGCCAAGAAGCTAATTTGATTGTAACTTTTCTACATCACCAAAATTGATAATGTATGTTGCTGTATGTATACTTTTGACCCAGCAGTCTTTCAGTAGACCCATAATAAATTCATAAAAGAACCAAACTTCATGAATGTTTTTTGTGACCAACAAGTATGTGCTCCAATCACTCTATCACAAAAAAATAAGAGCTGTAGAAATGATTGGAAACTCAAGACAGCCATGACATTATGTTCTTTACAAGTGTATGTCAACTTTTGACCACGACTGTATATACCAGCCCCCAGACACATTTTTTTTCTCCAAATTTGGCCCCTGAGTCAAAATAATTGCACAGGCCTACGCTACTAGAACTTATTCATGAGAGATGCTGCAGTGACTTACTTGAAACAGTAGGGGGAGGTGTTGGGCCTCAGCACACCCTGACATTGACTGAGCTCCGCCTTATACAGTAAGTTGGTGAAGTCCGCTCGGTCCTGCCACAGCTGGGGCCACACGGAATGACTCCGTTTATGAAGCCTGTTTCCAACACACAGATTTGTATTCATTAAAACAATAACAAATACACTGCATGTTTTTTTTTTTAAAAGGCCTTAACTTTTAGCACAGAAAACCAAAAAAACTCACAAAACAAATCCAATGTAGATCTTATCTAAGTGCTATCTTAAACAAAAAAGCAAATTCGTAGAATATCTGATAATAGAACGACGGTCCATACAAACCATGAGCCCGACCACAAATTAGTGACATTTTAGAGAGGATAAAACTACGAGCAGTGAAAATGAACAGGGACTTATTGGACATTTTTAAATCAGATTTAATGTAAATTAGGAACCTGTGTTCATCTATCGCTTCGCCCCGCCTTGGTAACTATGGTAACTCTCCCGGGTTATCCCAGGCCAGTGCAGACAACACCTGAGACAGGAAGGTGACAACTGATTGTCCCACCCATGCAGGGAGAGCGAGGGGGAGGGAGAGAGACAGCAACAATTGAAAAAAATAGAAGTAAAAAAACGAAAAGGCAGTGCAGAAAAATGAAGATATGTATATCATTACAGCGAGTTAGCACATGATCTGAGCACGGATTTTTGTGGAGTGGAAGTCAAAACGCACACACATGCATGCATGCAAGCAATAACATCGTGGAGAGAAGGAATGACAAAAAAAACGGCAATTCTACTCGTTAATACAGAGGGTGCAGTCGTGGTCAAAAGTTTCCATACACTTGTAAAGAACATAATATCATGGCTGTCTTGAGTTTCCAATCATTTCTACAACTCTTATTTTTGTTGTGATAGAGTGATTGGAGCACATACACTACCGTTCAAAAGTTTGGGGTCACATTGAAATGTCCTTATTTTTGAAGGAAAAGCACTGTACTTTTCAATGAAGATAACTTTAAACTAGTCTTAACTTTAAAGAAATACACTCTATACATTGCTAATGTGGTAAATGACTATTCTAGCTGCAAATGTCTGGTTTTTGGTGCACTATCTACATAGGTGTATAGAGGCCCATTTCCAGCAACTATCACTCCAGTGTTCTAATGGTACAATGTGTTTGCTCATTGGCTCACAATTGATGAGTAGAAAACCCTTGTACAATCATGTTCACACATCTGAAAACAGTTTAGCTCGTTACAGAAGCTACAAAACTGACCTTCCTTTGAGCAGATTGAGTTTCTGGAGCATCACATTTGTGGGGTCAATTAAACGCTCAAAATGGCCAGAAAAAGAGAACTTTCATCTGAAACTCGACAGTCTATTCTTGTTCTTAGAAATTAAGGCTATTCCATGCGAGAAATTGCGTGACCCCAAACTATTGAACGGTAGTGTACTTGTTGGTCACAAAAAACATTCATGAAGTTTGGTTCTTTTATGAATTTATTATGGGTCTACTTTGGGTCTTGGGCGCAGTTGGGTGTTCCAACAGGACAATGACCCCAAACACACGTCAAAAGTGGTAAAGGAATGGCTATATCAGGCTAGAATGAAGGTTTTAGAATGGCCTTCCCAAAGTCCTGACTTAAACGTGTGGACAATGCTGAAGAAACAAGTCCATGTCAGAAAACCAACACATTTAGCTGAACTGCACCAATTTTGTCAAGAGGAGTGGTCAACAACAGCGGTCCCCAACCTTTTTGTAGCTGCGGACCGGTCAACGCTTGAAAATTTGTCCCACGGACCGGTGGGGGGGGGGTGTATTTAAAAAAAAAAAAAAAAAATTTTTTTTTTTTACATAAATTAATACAATCATGTGTGCTTACAGACTGTATCCCTGCAGACTGTATTGATCTATATTGACATATAATGTATAAATTGTGTTTTTTATGTTGATCTCATAAAAAAAAATAAAAATTTTTTTTTAAATTTCTTGTGCGGCCCGGTACCAATCGGTCCGCGGACCGGTACCGGGCCGCGGCCCGGTGGTTGGGGACCACTGTTCAACAACACCCATTTCTGGGTGTTGTTGATAAATGTCTGTGGCTTTGCATAGTAGAGTTTTAACTTGCACTTACAGATGTAGTGACCTACTGTAGTAGCGGTATAGCTCGGTTGGTAGAGCAGCCGTGCCAGCAACTTGAGGGTTGCAGGTTCGATCCCCGCTTCTGCCATCCTAGTCACTGCCGTTGTGTCCTTGGGCAAGATACTTTACCCACCTGCTCCCAGTGCCACCCACACTGGTTTAAATGTAACTTAGATATTGGGTTTCACTATGTAAAGCACTTTGAGTCACTTGAGAAAAAGTGCTATATAAATGTAATTCACTTCACTTCACTTCACTGTAGTTACTGACTGATGTCGCTTTTTGATGCAGTACAGCCTGAGGGATTGAAGGTCACGGGCATTGCCGCTTACGTGCAGTGATTTCTCTAGATTCTCTGAACCTTTTGATGATATTACGGACAGTAGACGGTGAAATCCCTAAATTCCTTGCAATAGCTCACTAAGAAATTTTCTTCTTAAACTGTTCGACAATTTGCTCACGCATTTGTTGACAAAGTGGTGACCCTCGCCCCGTCCTTGTTTGTGAATGACTGAGCATTTCATGGAAGCTGCTTTTATACCCAATCATGGCACCCACCTGTTCCCAATTAGCCTGTTCACCTGTGGGATGTTCCAAATAAGTGTTTGATGAGCATTCCTCAACTTCCTCTGTCTTTTTTGCCACTTGTTCCAGCTTTTTTGAAACATGTTGCAGGCATGACATTCCAAATGAGCTAATATTTGCAAAAATTCAACCAGAAGCCTGTGGATGGCTACCAAAAGCGCCTTATTGCAGTGAAACTTGCCAAGGGACATGTAAGCAAATATTAACATTGCTGTATGTATACTTTTGACCCAGCACATTTGCTCACATTTTCAGTAGACCCATAATAAATTCATAAAAGAACCAAACTTCATGAATGTTTTTTGTGACCAACAAGTATGTGCTCCAATCACTCTATCACAAAAAAATAAGAATTGTAGAAATGATTGGAAACTCAAGACAGCCATGACATTATGTTCTTTACAAGTGTATGTAAACTTTTGACCACGACTGTATTTGGGAGGGGAGACTCCGCACAGCAAGTGTTGCTTTAAAACACGCCTCGCCAAATGTGGCGATTAGTATTACCACCTTTGCTTCAAACTTAGGTAAACATTTAAATAGTAAGAATTCAGATCTGCACAAAGAGTTATAAATATTGACAGGTAATAATGTCGTCGTTACACCTTTACAGCTGTTCGTCTCCCATGCAGACCGTAGTCGAGGAGCACAGGGCAGATGTTTTCATCGGGTGTAACGCCCTTCATGGTCTGCCAAGCTCCGCTTCCGGGTCAGACCGACGAGGCCGTCAAGTCGTGACAATCGCTTCATTATTAGTTTTCCAGGACACAACCGGACCCGTTCATCACTCTACTGCACAGTGCGCGCTACCCCTCTCTCTCTTTACTCGCCCACTCACTCACTGACGTCACTCAGCCAACACATGGCCATTCTCGCAAACACACATACTGTACGCTGATGTCATAACATAGGTAACCAGCTCCCGTGTTGTGCACATGTAGATACGTGGACACGCGCGCACAGCTGCCTGGCTCGATGCCAAACATTAGCGGAGCTAAAACCGTCCAATTAGCGTCAACTAATGCAAGTGAAATTACAACATTTTGTAACAAATTCCTACAATTTGTGTTTAATCTTTAACATTGTGTGTTTTTGAGTTTGCAAGCATACAACATGATACGTCACAATTTCCAGTTTCTCTTTTTAACTTGTTCGAAAAGGAGTAGGAAGAAGCAGAGTTTATTTAATCCTACCCTTCCCTTTTCTTTTACATAACAGTTGCTAAAACTTTAGTTCACTTCCTGTTCTCAATTTATTCACAATATACACTATATTGCCAAAAGTATTTGGCCACCTGCCTTGACTCACATATGAACTTGAAGTGCCATCCCATTCCTAACCCATAGGGTTCAATATGATGTGGGTCCACCTTTTGCAGCTATTACAGCTTCAACTTTTCTGGGAAGGCTGTCCCCAAGGTTGCGGAGTGTGTTTATAGGAATTTTCCACCATTCTTCCAAAAGCACATTAGTGAGGTCACACATTGATGTTGGTCGAGAAGGCCTGGCTCTCAGTCTCCGTTCTAATTCATCCTAAAGGTGTTCTATCGGGTTCAGGTCAGGACTCTGTGCAGGCCAGTCAAGTTCATCCACACCAGGCTCTGTCATCCATGTCTTTATGGACCTTGCTTTTGCACTGGTGCAGCTGTTCGGCCGTGGAAACCCATTCCATGAAGCTCTCTGCGTACTTTACGTGGGTTGATTAGAAGGTCACATTAAGTTTGGAGCTCTGTAGCAACTGACTGTGCAGAAAGTGGGCAACCTCTTTGCACTATGCGCTTCAGTATCCCCCCTCTGTCAGTTTACGTGGCCTACCACTTGGTGGCTGAGTTGCTGTTGTTCCCAAACTCTTCCATTTTCTTATAATAAAGTTGACTTTGGAATATTTAGGAGCGAGAACACTTCACCACTGAATTTGTTGCACAGGTGGCATCCTGTGACAGTTCCACGCTGGAAATCACTGAGAGCGGCCCATTCTTTCACAAATGTTTGTAGAAACCGTCTCCATGCCTAAGTGCTTGGTTTTATACACCTGTGGCCGGGCCAAGTGTTCAGGACAGCTGATTCGGATCATTTGGATGGGTGGCCAAATACTTTTGGCAATATAGTGTACTCCATAAGTAATCACAATAAAAATAAATAAATAATACTAATAATTACATTTCATATCGTGAGATGAGTAAGATTATTTTGAAAATGAATGGATGGATGAAATAAATTCATGGTTCTTCAAGGTTTTGCCAGCTAAATGGCCTTTTATCCATAGTTTTGTTTTTAATAATTAAGAATAATTGTATTTTTCTTAAAGCACCGACCAGGAGTGGCAACCATAAATCATAACTAGAGATGTCCGATAATGGCTTTTTTGCAGATATCCGATATTCCGATAATGTCCAACTCTTAATTACCGATACCGATATATACAGTCGTGGAATTAACACATTATTATGCCTAATTTTGTTGTGATGCCCCGCTGGATGCATTAAACAATGTAACAAGGTTTTCCAAAATAAATCAACTCAAGTTATGGGAAAAAATGCCAACATGGCACTGCCATATTTATTATTGAAGTCACAAAGTGCATTCTTTTTTTTAACATGCCTCAAAACAGCAGCTTGGAATTTGGGACATGCTCTCCCTGAGAGAGCATGAGGAGGTTGAGGTGGGGGGGCGGGGGCGGGGGGGGGGTGTAGGGGGTAGCGGGGGGTGTATATTGTAGCGTCCCGGAAGAGTTAGTGCTGTAAGGGGTTCTGGGTATTTGTTCTGTTGTGTTTATGTTGTGTTACGGTGGAAAATGTTTGGTGTGGGTTCACAGTGTGGCGCATATTTGTAACAGTGTTAAAGTTGTTTATACGGTCACCCTCGGTGTGACCTGTATGGCTGTTGACCAAGTATGTTTGCATTCACTTGAGAGTGTGTCATAAGCCGAAGACATTATCCGATTGGGCCGGCACGCAAAGGCAGTGCCTTTAAGGTTTATTGGCGTTCTGTACTTCTCCCTACGTCCGTGTACACAGCGGCGTTTTAAAAAGTCATAGATTTTACTTTTTGAAACCGATACTGATAATTTTGAAACTGATACCGATAATTTACGATATTACATTTTAAAGCATTTATCGGCCGATAATATCGGTAGTCTGATATTATCGGACATCCCTAATCATAACGCATTGTATATGTCAATAAAGCTTTTTTTTTTCTATTTTAACCTAATACTTGATTATGGCAGACTTTATGTAACATGGGAAATTGTAAATTATTCTGAGTGCAACAAGAAAAACCTTCTAAAGTTGTTTTTTTTAAGTGCAATAGGAAACATATGTTTAATGTATTGTAAGATGTTCTGTGTTGTGGTAATGCCATAGAATTACAAGAATCAGTGCGTTGTAGTCCTACCTCATATCCTTGCGTTCCTTTTGACAGTTGCCCAGGAAAGTGCCATACTGGCAGGAGTAGACATGCGTGTGTATGGCGATGAGGAAGCGCTCGTTAAATTCAAAGGCGCATGGAAACTGCTCCGACAGCTGCCACACGCACTCCAAGAACTGATCGATGACTGGGGACACCTCTTTAGGATCGCCGTCCAGGTGGGCGTACCTACGTGGACAAAAATGATTCAATAAAATACAACATTTTTTATTTCAAGTAAATATAATTATTTTCTGTGTATGAATCCAAAAATGATTTAGGCTTTAAAACATGTCATTAAGACAATTTCAAGGCACATAAGGACCATAATCTGACACTTAAAGTCAGGACGGACAGATCTTTAGCGGTTTTAATATTGGCGTAAGTACAGAAATGTATTGTATGTACAAAACCCAAAACCAGTGAAGTTGGCATGTTGTGTAAATGGTAAATAAAAACAGAATACAATGATTTGCAAATCCTTTTCAACTTATATTCAATTGAATAGACTGCAAAGACAAGATATTTAATGTTCACACTGAAAAACTTCAGTTTTTTTTTTGCAAATAATCATTAACTTATAATTTAATGGCAGCAACACATTGCAAAAACTTTTTTTACCACTGTGTTAAATGGCCTTTCCTTTTAACAACACTCAGTAAACGTTTGGGAACTGAGGAGACACATTTTTGAAGCTTTTCAGGTGGAATTCTTTCCCATTCTTGCTTGATGTACAGCTTAATTTGTTCAACAGTCCGATGGTCTCCGTTGTGCTATTTTAGGCTTCATAATGCGCCACACATTTTCAATGGGAGACAGGTCTGGACTAAAGGCAGGCCAGTCTAGTACCTGCACTCTTTTACTACGAAGCCACGCTGTTGTAACACGTGGCTTGGCATCGTTTTGCTAAAATAAGCAGGGGCGTCCATGATAACGTTGCTTGGATGGCAACATATGTTGCTCCAAAACCTGTATGTACCTTTCAGCATTAATGGTGCCTTCACAGATGTGTAAGTTACCCATGTCTTGGGCACTAATACACCCCCATACTATCACAGATGCTGGCTTTTGAACTTTGCGCCTAGAACAATCCGGGTGGATATTTTCCTCTTTGTTCCAGAGGACGCAACATCCACAGTTTCCACAAACATTTTGAAATGTGGACTCACCAGACCACAGAACACTTTTCCACTTTGCAGCAGTCCATCTTAGATGAGCTTGGGCCCAGCTAAGCATTTCTGGGTGTTGTTGATAAATGTCTTTGGCTTTGCATTGTAGAGTTTTAACTTGCACTTACAGATGTAGCAACCAACTGTAGTTACTGACAGTGGTTTTCTGAAGTGTTCCTGAGCCCATGTGGTGATATCCTTTATACACTGGTGTCGCTTTTTGATGCAGTACTGCCTGAGGGATGGAAGGTCACGGGCATTGCCGCTTACGTGCAGTGATTTCTCCAGATTCTCTGAACATTTTGATGATATTACGGACCGTAGATGGTGAAATCCCTAAATTCCTTGCAATACCTCGTTGGGAAATGTTGTTCTTAAACTGTTCGACAATTTGCTCACGCATATTGTTGACAAAGTGGTGACCCTCGCCCCGTCCTTGCTTGTGAATGACTGAGCATTTCATGAAATCTACTTTTATACCCAATCATGGCACCCACCTGTCCCCAATTAGCCTGTTCACCTGTGGGATGTTCCAAATAAGTGTTTGATGAGCATTCCTCAACTTTCTCGGTCTTTTTTGCCACATGTGCCAGCTTTTTTGAAACATGTTGCATGCATCAAATTCCAAATGAGCTAATATTTGCAAAAAATAACAAAGTTTACCAGTTTGAACGTTAAGTATCTTGTTTTTGCAGTCTATTCAATTGAATAAGTTGAAAATAATTTGCAAATCATTGTATTCTGTTTTTATTTACCATTTACACAACGTGCCCACTTCACTGGTTTTGGCTTTTGTAGTTGGAGCATGTGACAATTACAAACCTGTGAGAGAACTTGTGGCCAAAGGAAATCCAGTCTCTTTCTATTAGTACCTACAGTAAATAAGAAAAAAAAGAAACTAAGTACCGTTAAATATGACAAAAATTCAACTTGATAAGGCATACACAATGTTCATTTTACCGGCTGCACTACAGGTCAGTAGCGGAAGGTGGCAGGTTGCAGACAGTGATAAAAAAAGTCTTTATACACACTTAAATATTTACTGTATACCCTAATGATATTTGGTGAAAGCTTCTGGCATAATTCAGTACAGTATATAATTGCACCAGAAAATGTTGTGAGATTTTTCGCTTGTGGTTTTTAACAAATAAAAAAAGACACTAAGAAAATTAGAAAAGTCTCCATAATAACTCATAACACAATGAAACTTAAAAAATGCTCCGCTGGTGGTTTAAATTTCAAGACCGCTGATTCGCTCATTTCACTGTCAAAGAGATTCAGACTAATAATCATGTAGAAGCCCAACTTCCAGCTCAGCTGGCCTAAATGAATTGTTAATTAAGTTTTATTTATGTATTATATGCATTACAGTGCAGTATTTGTCTTATTTTCCACCCCAGTAATGAGAGTGCAACAAACTGTATTAAAAAAAATTTGTCCCTCCTTTCCTCTCATCCGAGTAGGCTTCATCAGTTCGTGCTCATGGACTTGGATTGGTCAGATCTAGACTTAGATTGGTGTGATCGAGTTTTAGACTTAGATGGGTCTGAACTAGCCTTAGACTTAGATTGGTCTCATCTAGCATTATACTTATATTGGTCTGATCTAGCCTTAGCCTGGTCTGATCTAGCATTAGACTTATACTGGTCTAATCTAGCATTAGACTGGTCTGATCTAGCCTTAGACTTAGATTGGTCAGATCTAGCCTTAGACTTAGAATGGTCAGACCTAGCCTTAGATGTAGATTGGTCTGATCTAGCCTTAGACTTAGATTGGTCAGATCTAGTACAGCGGTTGGTGCCAATATCTCACTAGGCTTATTCCGTTCATGCTCATAGTCTTAGATTGGTCTGATCTAGCCTTAGATTGGTCTGATCTAGTCTTAGACTTAGAATGTATAAATCTAGCCTTAGACTTAGATTGGTCTGATCTAGCCTTGGACTTAGATTGGTCAGATCTACCCTTAGACGTAGATTGGTCTGATCTAGCCTTAGATGTAGATTGGTCAGATCTAGCCTTACACTTAGATTGGTCTGATCTAGTCTAGCGGTTGGTGCCAATATCTCAGTAGGTTAATTCAGTTCATGCTCATAGTCTTAGATTGGTCTGATCTAGCCCTAGATTGGTTTGATCTAGCCTTAGATTGGTCTGATCTAGCCTTAGACTTAGATTGGTGTGATCGAGCCTTAGACTTAGAATGGTCTGATCTAACCTTAGACTTAGATTGGTCAGGTCTAGCCTTAGACTTAGATTGGTCAGATCTAGCCTTAGACTTATAATGGTCAGATCTAGCCTTAGACATAGATCGGTCTGATCTAGTCTAGCGGTTGGTGCCGATATCTCAGTAGGCTTATTTAGTTCATGCTCATAGTCTTAAATTGGTCTGATCTAGCCTTAGATTGGTCTGATCTATCCTTAGATTGGTCTGATCTAGCCTTAGACTTACAATGGTCTGATCTAGCCTTAGACTTAGATTGGTCAGATTTAGCCTTAGACTGGCCAGATCTAGCCTTGACTTGGATTGGACAGATCTAGCCTTAGACTTAGATTGGTTAGATCTAGCCTTAGACTTAGATTGGTCAGATCCAGTCTTAGACTTAGATTGGTCAGATCTACCCTAAGATGTAGATTGGTCTGATCTAGCCTTAGATTTAGATTGGTCAGATCTAGCCTTAGACTTAGATTGGTCTGATCTAGTCTAGCGGTTGGTGCCAATATCTCAGTAGGCTTATTTAGTTCATGCTCATAGTCTTAGATTGGTCTGATCTAGCCTTAGATTGAGAATGTTTAGATCTAGACTTAGACTGGTCTGATCTAGTCTAGCGGTTGGTGCCAATACGTCAGTAGGCTTATTCAGTTCATGCTCATAGTCTTAAGATATATATATGTATATACTAATTCATAGATGTTATTTTATTATATAAAAAGGTCAGTAAATGATTTTATATAATTGTAAATGCTTTGAAGTGGGAAAGGGGTAGGATTAAATAAGCTTTGCTTCTTCCTACTCCTTTTCGGGCATGATGTAAATGAAATTATATGAAATTGTGTGATGTATTATGATGTAAATGTGTTCATGTTCGAAATAAACTAAAAGAAAGAAAGAAAGAAAGAAAGAAAGATTGGTCCGATCTGGTCTAGCAACACCCAAATATTTATACTCAAATATATATAATTATACTCCTCTATTCCTTAAATTGCAAATGTTGAAAGCCACAGATGATGGAACAGGACACTATGTACTATATACTTTGCAGTGGTCTTTTCATCCACATCCGCATTAATACTGGCCTACATCAGCTGTACTTCAATGATCATAGCAGGGCCTGCTGCTGCACTTCACAAATGTTTGCATCTCATTGATATTATCTTGCAGCCTGTAATTTTGTACATGGAAGTAATTTCTTATTAGGATGTAATGTTGCAAATTTAACAAAGTCAAGAAAGCAGAATTGTCATTCTTAACCCTATTTACATGTATACATTTGATATATTTGACCCTCACGCTTTGGTGGGAGGAGCCAGAAGATTTACGATTGTAAGAGGATACGGGTCAGATGCCACAATAAATTATTTGTATGCCCTCTAGTGTGTTGCTATGACAGAAAACATCTGGTGTAGCAAATAGCCGCCCTCCAGCTCTATCACCGTGAGAAGCCACGTGTAAACAGCATATTGAAAAGATGTGTCTCATTGTGTTACCATCAGTCCTTTGATGGTGCGGTAGAACGGGTCCAAAAGGAGACTGGCTACAGAGCAGGCCTGAGCTGTCCGGTCCCAACCATCTGAACAGTGGACCAACACACTGACCCCTTCATCAGCAACTGCCTGAAACGAGCTATGTGTTAAATACAAGCACAAACAATATACTGTAGGAACCACTGGTAAAAACTAGATTTTGATCTGCAATGTTTAAATGCTGTAATTTCAATCCCAATTTTGTTTAAACGAATTACAGTCGCGATCAAAAGTTTACATACACTTGTAAAGAACATACCTGTAATTGTCTTGGGTTTCTAATAATTTATACAACTCTTATTTTTTTGCGATAGAGTGATTGGAGCACATACTTGTTGGTCACAAAAAACATTCATGAAGTTTGGTTCTTTTATGAATTTATTATGGGTCTACTGAGAATGTGAGCAAATCTGCTGGGTCAAAAGTATACATACAGCAATGTTAATATTTGCTTACATGTCCCTTGCAGTGGCGTGCAGTCACTAGAGGCAGGGGAGGCGGGGCCTCACCTGCCATCATGAAAAGAAAAAAAAAAGTAAAAAGAAAAAAAATTAATTAAATTTGTATATGTATCCAGTGATTATACTAAAGTTATTTTCCATTTAACTTAACCAGTTTTAGATTATTTTTATTTTCACATTTGCCGTTCAAATACTGAGAAGAGACGGTGCGGTGATCAGCAGCCAGTTGAGGCACGTCACTGCGTTGTGCCTCAACATGGATTGTGCGCAATGACTCGGCTAACTGCTGGCCTGCTGTGCAGTGAGACCGTATTGCTATATGAATTATATTATACATTTCCATAGTTTAGTTAGCTGAGGTACATAATGTACAGTGTATTTTGTCAACAACTGTATGTGTGTAACATATTTCTTGTGCTGAGCGATCATAAAACTGGAGGTTCGTCTCATAACCCCGCCTCCTGGTGCCAAGCACCTCCGCCGCAGAATGCACCGCCCGACGGGAGCGCCACACCAACCAAAGCCCACACCCAAACTCTCCACATGCAAGACCGAATCCACCCAAAAAAAGTCACTTACCAAGAAGCCAAAAAGTGCAAAAACAACAATGCTCGCGCGGCGCGCCGTAGGAGCCGTGAACAGGGACACAACATTAGGTACACCTGCAGACTGCAGCGCGGGTTTAATATTTCATTCATTCACAACTCTTCCAACACGAACACCACTGCTCCCGCACTTATAAGTAAAGGTAAGACCATAATAACGTTTTTTTTTTTAATTAAATGTGCTTTTTTGTGTGCTACAGTTTGTAAGTGTAAAGTTAAAGTTAAGTATACCAATGATTGTCACACACACACTAGGTGTGGTGAAATTTGTCCTCTGCATTTGACCCATTCCCTTGTTCACCCCCTGGGAGGTGAGGGGAGCAGTGGGCAGCAGCGGCGCCGTGCCTGGGAATAATTTTTGGTGATTTAACCCCCAATTCCAACCCTTGATGCTGAGTGCCAAGCAGGGAAGAATGCTGGTATGAGCTTTTAAACATAACCCGTTAACTGCTGCCAATGAAATGGTGAATAAGATACTCGTTAGGGTTCATATGTTTGTAAATCTGACTGTGATGAAGTCAGTGCCTCACCTGACATGAACCTCACCGCACGCCACTGGTCCCTTGGCAAGTTTCACTGCAATAAGGCGCTTTTGGTAGCCATCCACAAGCTTCTGGCTTTAATCCCAGGAACACAATTCCTACCGTCAAGCATGGTGGTGGTAGTATTATGCTCTGGGCCTGTTTTGCCGCCAATGGAACTAGTGCTTTACAGAGAGTAAATGGGACAATGAAAAAGGAGGATTACCTCCAAATTCTTCAGGACAACCTAAAATCATCAGCCCGGAGGTTGGGTCTTGGGCGCAGTTGGGTGTTCCAACAGGACAATGACCCCAAACACACATATAAAGTGTTAAAGGAATGGCTATATCAGGCTAGAATTAAGGTTTTAGAATGGCCTTCCCAAAGTCCTGACTTAAACGTGTGGACAATGCTGAAGAAACAAGTCCATGTCAGAAAACCAACACATTTAGCTGAACTGCACCAATTTTGTCAAGAGGAGTGGTCAAAAATTCAACCAGAAGCTTGTGGAGGGCTACCAAAAGCGCCTTATTGCAGTGAAACTTGCCAAGGGACATGTAAGCAAATATTAACATTGCTGTATGTATACTTTTGACCCAGCACATTTGCTCACATTTTCAGTAGACCCATAATAAATTCATAAAAGAACTAAACTTCATGAATGTGTTTTGTGACCAACAAGTATGTGCTCCAATCACTCTATCACAAAAAAATAAGAGTTGTAGAAATGATTGGAAACTCAAGACAGCCATGACATGATGTTCTTTACAAGTGTATGCAAACTTTCGATCGCGACTGTATGTGCCTTGCATACATAGTGAAGTAATTTTACAGATTGTACTTGGTAATAGTGGTTTGCCGTGTAATGTATATGTGAGCAAAGCCTGTGTGTGCGTGGGTGAAAGGGACTGTATATACCTTGGCAATGAAGACTCCAGCATCTAGAACAGCTTTAATGTGTTTTAGCCAACCAGAGTTTTCCAAACCCCAAAGGAAGTCAGTCATTGATGGAGATCGCATCTCGGTCACTGGTTAAGACGGAGGGAAATTTAACCACAAGCACATTGGCAAATAGTTCATCCTTCCTATATCATAGTTTTATGTTCTATAATTGAAATACACTACCGTTCAAAAGTTTGGGGTCACATTGAAATGTCCTTATTTTTGAAGGAAAAGCACTGTACTTTTCAATGAAGATAACTTTAAACTAGTCTTAACTTTAAAGAAATACACTCTATACATTGCTAATGTGGCAAATGACTATTCTAGCTGCAAATGTCTGGTTTTTGGTGCAATATCTACATAGGTGTGTAGAGGCCCATTTCCAGCAACTATCACTCCAGTGTTCTAATGGTACAATGTGTTTGCTCATTGGCTCAGAAGGCTAATTGATGTTTAGAAAACCCTTGTGCAATCATGTTCACACATCTGAAAACAGTTTAGCTCGTTGCAGAAGCTACAAAACTGACCTTCCTTTGAGCAGATTGAGTTTCTGGAGCGTCACATTTGTGGGGTCAATTAAACGCCAGAAAAAGAGAACTTTCATCTGAAACTCGACAGTCTATTCTTGTTCTTAGAAATGAAGGCTCAAACACAAAATTGTTTGGGTGACCCCAAACTTTTGAACGGTAGTGTACATTGGAAAATAGTTTGTCCTACCAAGATACTTTATTTTTTATTGCACCTAAAAGTACAACAAAACTTGTTTACAGTCAACCCGTCCAAGAAACAGAAACACACGACAGGGGGCGACAAGATAGGAAATGGAAAAACAAGAGGAGGAATGAGAGAGAGAGAAAGAGAGAGGGAAAAAAACACTATATATTCTGTAATTGAAATAAAGTGGTAAATAGTTTATCCTTCCTATGCCCAGTTTTAGACTCTAACTGAAATACATTGGCTAATGGTTCCTCCTTTCTATACCAGTGTCACTGAAAGGGAAACACAAAATCAAATTTACCATCTATAATTTTCTGCTGGCTGTTCCTCATCACATGAATGTTTTCTATGCCAATGAAGTGCAGCTTGATGTTGGTGTAGTGGTCCTCGTTCTCATAACCTTTACCAGCAGCTCTGTTCGCCATGGCATTCAGCTGGACACATTTATAGACAAATACAATGCAGTATTACAATTTATTTCCTGTAACTATTTCTCTCCGAAACAGTGGTAATAGAGGCTTTACCTTCGGTCTTGTGTCTACCACATAAATGTAGTCACTGCCGGGGTTGGATTTCATCACAGCTTGCAGTATCATCTCATCCTCCTGACAGCGTCCACTAAAGCCTGACAAAGGCTGACTGCACCTGCACACTGCCGCCTGAAGGGCGACAAAAACCGCCAACAGATTTACCATCAATATTACATACCTAGTAAATAAGGGTGTAACGGTACGTGTATTTGTATTGAACCGTTTCGGTACGGCGGTTTCGGTTCGGTTCGGAGGTGCACCGAACGAGTTTCCACACGGACATATTAAGTAGCGTACCGCACGTTGTGTAAGAACAATGCACACCGAGGCACAACACACGGCATGCTAGCGGCGACCGGGCTACGACAACAAAGCGAAAGTGGTTTGCCGACATTGTTCAGCAGCTGTAGGGTATGCTTCTGGCAACACGTCAAACACGCTAACCCATTTGAAGCGTCACCACCCCCAAGTGAACATCGCTTCAACTACGAGAAAGACGAGCGTCGTGCAAACACGGCATTCAAGCAGCCTCTCTTCGGCGAGTCAGGCAGGGCTAAAGCAATAACAAATGCCGTTGGTGTTTTTATAGCAGCAGATTTAAGTCCATATTGCATTAAAAACTAGATTTTGTTGCATTTGAACAATGGTACTGTTGATAATAAAGGAAAAGTATTGGTATTGTTTATTATCAGTAGCACTATTTCTATTGGTATTCATATTGCTCCATTTTTAGTGTAATAATGCTCATTGTCATTTCTGTATTATTTTTTTATTTTCGCTAACTGCTTATTTGCTATTACTTTTACCATCATATTTGTACATGTCGTATTTGCTGATGTTGCTCTGTTGTTGTTGTTGTTGTTGTTTTTGTCTCTCTGTCTAATCCCCCTCTTGTCCCCACAATTCCCCCCTCTGTCTTCCTTTTTTTTCTCTTTCCATCCCCTCCTGCTCCGGCCCGGCTGCACCAAATGATAATATAAATACATTTAATAAAGTCAAAATATAAATAAGGCAACAAGAGAAGTATCCTACACTTCTCTTTTGTAAAGTAAATCTGAACATGGGCATCTACATCTACTATATGATTTGCCTGAGAAACTGGGCAGGACAAAAAAAAACCCAAAAAAACTAGATTTTGACCCACATCTTCTTTCTGCAGACAATGTGGATAAACTGATTTTTCTGGCAAAAAACATGAAGATTGAGTGAAAGTCACCAGGGTTTAAGGCTGGGGGGGGGGGGGGGGGGGGGGGGGAAGAAAAGTTAATCTGAGGCTGAGTTGACTTGAAACTGTTTAATGTTGCACTTTTTATATGTAGAAGAAAAGTTTTGTCATTTTATTTAATCTGAGCAACAACTTGAGGCAGTTTAATGTTGATTAACGTGGACCCCGACTTAAACAAGTTGACAAACTTATTCGGGTGTTACCATTTAGTGGTCAATTGTACGGAATATGTACTGTACTGTGCAATCTACTAATAAAAGTCTGAATCAATCAATCAAAAAAAGCACTTTATATGTAGAAAGGTTTTGTTAAGAAACCATTCTGAGCCTTATATTATTTAGTTTTTATTTTATATATGTTGACCACATTAACCCTGGCAATGGACCCTGTGTGTATATGTACGTTATGCCATTGTTTACAAATTTGGTAAATAACCAAAACATTTACATTTTGTTGTTTTCTTACTGTACCGAAAATGAACCGAACCGTGACCTCTAAACCGAGGTACGTACCGAACCGACATTTTTGTGTACCGTTACACCCTTACTAGTAACCTATGCATGTCTGAAAGACTGACCAGAGTGTCTTGGTGAAAGTATGTCAGAGCGGGAAATCGTCCTCGGCTCCTGAACCTTGCGCTGCCTACAATGACTGTGGGTGTGGCAGACTTGGGAACAAACAGCTCCGAGGGATATGTTTCACATATCTGGGATGAGACGTATACACATACAGAAATAAGAATTCCCTTTTTTTCCATTCAGCTGGCTCATGGTGAAAATGCTCTAAGGTTGTTTGTTGCATGTTCTCATTGTTGTACAAAACCCAAAACCAGTGAAGTTGGCACGTTGTGTAAATGGTAAATAAAAACAGAAGACAATGATTTGCAAATCCTTTTCAACTTATATTCAATTGAATAGACTGCAAAGACAAGATATTTAATGTTCGAACTGAGAATTTTTTTTTCCGCAAATCATTAACTTAGAATTTAATGGCAGCAACACATTGCAAAAAAGTTGGCACAGGGGCATTTTTACCACTGTGTTACATGGCCTTTCCTTTCAATGGGAGACAGGTCTGGACTACAGGCAGGCCAGTCTAGTACCCACAGTTTTTTACTATGAAGCCACGCTGTTGTAACATGTGGCTTGGCATTGTCTTGCTGAAATAAGCAGGGGCGTCCATGATAACGTTGCTTGGATGGCAACATATGTTGCTCCAAAACCTGTATGTACCTTTCAGCATTAATGGTGCCTTCACAGATGTGTAAGTTACCCATGCCTTGGGCACTAATACACCCCCATACCACCACAGATGCTGGCTTTTCAACTTTGCGCCTATAACAATCCGGATGCTTCTTGTCCTCTTTGATCCGCAGGACACAACGTCCACAGTTTCCAAAAACAATTTGAAATGTGGACTCGTCAGACCACAGAACACTTTTCCATTTTGCAGCAGTCCATTTTAGATGAGCTCGGGCCCATCGAAGCCGGCGGCGTTTCTGGGTGTTGTTGATAAATGGCTTTGGCTTTGCATAGTAGAGTTTTAACTTTCACTTACAGATGTAGAGATAAACTGTAGTTACTGACAGTGGTTTTCTGAAGTGTTCCTGAGCCCATGTGGTGATATCCTTTACACACTGATGTCGCTTTTTGTTGCAGTACCGCCTGAGGGATGGAAGGTCCGTAATATCATCGCTTACGTGCAGTGATTTCTCCAGATTCTCTGAACATTTTGATGATATTACGGACAAAAGATGGTGAAATCCCTAAATTCCTTGCAATAGCTGGTTGAGAAATGTCGTTCTTAAACTGTTGGGACAATTTGCTCACGCATTTGTTCACAAAGTGGTGACCCTCGCCCCACCCTTGTTTGTGAATGACTGAGCATTTCATGGAAGCTGCTTTTATACCCAATCATGGCACCCACCTGTTCCCAATTAGCCTGTTCACCTGTGGAATGTTCCAATTAAGTGTTTGATGAGCATTGCTCAACGTTCTCAGTCTTTTTTGCCACTTGTGCCAGCTTTTTTTAAACATGTTGCAGGCATCAAATTCCAAATGAGCTAATATTTGCCGTTTGAACGTTAAGTATCTTGTCTTTGCAGTCTATTCGATTGAATATAGGTTGAGAAGGATTATCAAATCATTGTAATCTGTTTTTATTTACGATTTACACAACGTGCCAACTTCACCGGTTTTGGCGTTTGTACATATTAACTGATGACTCATGTGTAACAAATTGAACAGTATTAATGTACACATTGCAATGTTAGCATAGCGGTAGCGATGCTGGTTTTAATGTAAATCTATCACAAGTAAACCGACTGACCCTGTATTCGCTGTTGGCTGCTGTAGCAACCCACAGGTTATTAGGAACACCCATTCTTTTGTAGTCAGCCATGAGGTCTATGAAGTTCCATGACTCTTCCCTTTCTTCCTTGTTCACATTGGGATTAGAGGACAGACAGTACAGCTCACTGTACTTTTCTGAAAAGAGAAAATATATACTTATTTTCTTCTAATATTGCAAATTTTTAGGTTTTTTTTATTTTTTTTATTTACAAATAATGATATTGCATTGGAGATTGTATTTTAATTCTTTAAATTGTGTAGATGGAGAGTATTTTGGTTTGTTGCGTCCAAAATTATATATAATTTGTTCCTGCTTTATTCCACATGTATCAGGTGTGAATTACAAAAGAATCATTAATATCTTTTAAATTTAAAAAAAAAAAAATAGATACAAGTATGGAATACCATTATTTTCCCCTTCATGAAACAATGTTGGTGACAATGCAAACAGAGATTTAGCCCCTCAAAAACGAACAAACCTGGCCGTGACAACCTCAACAATGAGGAATGGATATCGAAACAGTCTTTCTCCTGCGGAATAAGAAGCTGGAAGATCCTGAAGTCTTTGCAATGCAGGATAAGGTGACTACCTGCTGGGGTGGTAGGCAACCTCTCCACACTGCTCACCATGCTGTGCAATACCTGAAACACATACACATTTCTTACATGTACTTTTTTAATTATTACCGTTTTAATGAATAATTATTTACTAGATCAGGGGTCAGCAACCCGCGGCTCCGGAGCCGCATGCGGCTCCTTGACCACTCTGATGCAGCTCAGCTACATACATGCCGACCCCCCCGATTTTCCCAGGAGATTTATGGATCTCAGTGTCCCTCATAGATTACTCCCAGGGAAAAAATAATCCTATTTACACTCTAATTACTAAATAAAGGGCGTGCCCTAATTGCACTGCAGTAATTGTCCTCTATAGCATTTACATACAGCGTGCCAGTCCAGCCACATGTTGCATGTTGCAATTACTTGCACACACAGGAGACAGCAAAGCATACTTAGTCATCAGCCACACAGCTTACACTGACGGTAGCCGTATCAAACAACTTTAACATTGTTACGTTACAAATATGCGCCACACTGTGAACCCACACCAAAAAAGAATGAAAGACACATTTCTGGAGAACATCCCACCGTAACACAACACAACCATTACCCAGAATCCCATGCAGCCCTAACTCTTCCGGTCTACATTATACACCCCCGCTACCACCAAATCCCCCCACACATCAACCCCCCCCCCCCCCCCCCCCCCCTCCGTGCGTTGGTTGAGCGGAAGAGTTAGGGCTGCATGGGATTCTGGGTATTGGTACCGTCAGTGTAAGATGTGTGGCTGCTGAGTTAGTACGCCTTGCTGTCACTTACGTGAGCAACTGAAATTGCATTCTACGTGTGGTCGAGCAGGTACACTGTTAGGGCAGACTGTAGAGGGCGCCAAATGCAGTGTCATCACGCTCTGATATTCGTGAGTCTCCCGGGAAAAATGAGAGGGTTGGCAAGTATGACGCTATCAAGCGCCATTCATTCAAAACTCGCGGGCTGCACTAACATCAAATTTCCACATTAAAGTGCGTGCCGGTGCGTGTGTCGGAGACCCCTAGTTAACATAGCACAAAGCGTTTAAGCTTTTTATGCGCTGTTTTTCATTTTAAATTTTTTTTTGTGGCTCCCATTACTTTCTTTAATTTGTGAAACTTGCCAAAATGGCTCTTTGAGTGGTAAAGGTTGCCGACCCCTGTACTAGATCATAATAGACTAGATGCAACTCCAGAAAACTCCCTGTTCTATGATGGTTGGTAGCCGTCAACTGATTAGGGCTGATTGCCGAACTGAGAAGAGACTTCAAGACACCAAAATCCGATGATCGAGGTCAGGCAAAGCCACGCCTCATAACTGTGTTCAAACTGTCAATGAAGAAGTAAAACTGACACCTTCTGAACAATCCTGAATCTATATGGTGATACCAACCCCAAAATCGAACCAGTTGTTCCTTATCCCATTTCTGACATTTCCGAGTTTCATCCAAATCTTCTTATTGTAAGAATAAATGTTTGTAAGTTATCACAAAAACTTTGTGTTACATCGAGTGCCTGGTGAGAAGACAAAAGCTGTCTTTGGAACCTACCAAGAGTAAGGCTCGTAAAATTCCACTGTGTAGGGGGGGGGAGCAAAATGAAGGTGTTCTGTTTTCTTTCATGTATGGTAATCAACAGAAAGATATTGTTCTAACTCAAGGACTTCAAAGCGGAGAGGAAGCAGGACCAGACTCCCCTCTAGGCGACCTCTTCTTGAACCTCCTTTTTGGACTGTTTTACGAACGTCTTTTTGAACTATTTTCATGGACCTCTTTTGGAACTATTTTACGAACTCTTTTTGAACTGACCTTTTCTGTGAATTGTTTACGACCTTTTCTGCGAACTTTTTGCGACATTTTTCCTTTGGAAACAGCGGTGGCCATGTGGTCGGGGAGGGTCCAAAGTAAAAGAAGGAGGCGTGCAATCTTTTGGCAGAGCGTGCTGAGATACTGTAAAGGCTACAGTGTACAGACGACTCTCCTCAATATTGAGTCCAAATTGAATCCTGTCTCTGTTTAATTCTTTGCCTCTTGTCTTGTTTAATAGATGTCATCAGTGTTTGAACCTGACACCTATAACTTTTTGAGTTTTGCTGTTAACAAACAAACAAACACTACATTATGGTAAAATGTATAGGTATTCACCACTAATGAATGCTAATGAACTATTATGAACCTCTCCAAGGTTTCTCATAATCATTCACATCGACGTCCCACTGGGTTGTGAGTTTTTCCTTGCCCTTATGTGGGCTCTGAACCGAGGATGTCGTTCTGGCTTGTGCAGCCCTTTGAGACACTTGTGATTTAGGGCCATATAAATAAACATTGATTGATTGATTGATTACGTCTGCCCTCCAAGGGCCACTTTTGATTTGATATATTTTATTTCAAATATGCAAAAAAACAAGAGCAAGCCTGATCCAATATAGTGCTATAGCCTCAAAAGCCATTATAACAAAATGAAAACAATGGAGAATAAAAACGAAAAAAATAAACAAAATGAGCAATGGACTTTATTATTTTTTTACATATTTGAAAAGGAGTGAGAAGAAGTTTACACTTATTTAATCCCGCCCCCTTTTCTTTAAATCATAAATTACTCTGAGCTAGAACTACCTGTTCACTCTATGTTCAAACTTAATGAACTTGTATATACATCAATTATAAATATATACATACATATGCACACTACACACTTGAATATATGATAAAAAAAAAAATTAAAAAAGGTATAAGGATTTGGCTCAAGCTATTGCATTATTGCCTAAGCATTTGATCATTCGCTTTTTTTTTGCGTTTGCTCAAAAAACCCAAAATAGATCTTAGTGTAAAAAAAACTCGCTCAGTTGCCAGATTTTTATTGTAAAAGTTGCAGTGTTACAGTACCACTCTTTTACAGTAAAATCTAGAGTTGTTAAATTTTATAGCGTAATACTTTAAACACAAACTGTACCAAAGTTGTTTTTTAGTGTGAAAAGTGAAGTGTGAAGTGAATTATATATTTATATAGCGCTTTTCTCTAGTGACTCAAAGCACTTTTACATAGTGAAACCCAATATCTAAGTTACATTTTAAACCAGTGCGAGGAATATGAGTTATTCTTCATCTAAACGGGAATATATTA